>NC_056728.1:1681703861-1681781361 GCF_019279795.1 Protopterus annectens | reverse complement strand
GTTAGATGAGGTTGGGACTTATCAAATACTGAATGGAGCCATGCTAAATAAATTGATTAAGAATGTGCATTCTGAGCTATACGATATGCTTTTATGCCACACAATTGATGGTGATTTGTACAAGTATCTATTAGTTGAGAATCCTCTAATTCCCACCATAAGAGGACTTCCTAAGGAGCATAAAACCTATAATAATCCACCCATGAGACCGATAGTCTCGGGTGGTAGTTGGTTGACCGAACCGGCTTCTATATTTATTGAGAAGCAACTTCGACCAGTAGTAAATGAGACTATTTCCATATTGAGAGATACACAAGATTTTTTGGAAAGTTATGGAGACTACATTTTGAATAATAAGGAGGCACGTGCTGATTTATTGGTCACATTAGATGTGGCATCTCTTTTCACCTCAATTCCAAATGATACAGGAATGGAGTTCCTGAGATTATTTTTAATTGAGAAAGGGGTATCGAGTAGCTCCATTATTAAGATTTTAGCTCTGCATGACGTAGTATTAAATAACAATGTGTTTCTATATGAGAATATTTATTATTTACAGAAAAAAGGTGTTGCGATGGGTACCCCATGTGCTAACTCTTATGCCAACCTAGTGTTGGCATATTGGGAAAGCACATATGTCCTGTCAAATGTCATATTTAATAAACATAAATTTTTATAAACATTTTGTGGACGACGTGTTTTTGACGTGGAGAGGCACAGAAATGGAGTTGAATGACTTCATTGAATATATTAATGGTACCACAGATTTTTTTGAGATTTGAACAGAAATATTCTTATGAGAAGACGGAATTTTTGGATGTGAAGGTGATTAAGATGAATGGGGAGATACATTCTGAGATATATAGGAAACCTTGCTGGAGAAATAGTATGCTACATAGGAATAGTATGCATCCTCAGCATATATATCACAATATAATGAAAGGACAGACTTTGAGAATGTCACGCCTTACTACAAGTGATGAAAGTTACAACAAGAAACAAGAGATGTTAGTGAATGATTTAATGTCAAGAGGTTATAATAAATATGAAGTTGAATCTATTTATCAAATAAATGACTCAATAAGGAAAGGAAAAAGGGAGACCGTATTTATATAGGAATGGTGGGAGTGTTAATAACAATAGAAATCAATGAAATAATGAGAATAGAGTAGTGATTCCTTGTACAAACATGAATAAAGGAATCAGAGGAATAATAGAAAAGAACTGGGGATACTTACTACAGATGATAGAATAATCCAAATAGTGGGCCAGAGACTGCGTTTCTCATATAAGAATACGAAGTCGCTTAAGAGGTTGCTATGTTATGAAGATAGCAACAATAAAAGCACACTCGTGGAATTAAATAGACAGGGGACATTACCTTGTAGAAATTGTAATCATTGTGTATATATGTCGGGAAGTGATTATTTTGTACATCCAGATGCGAACTATAAATATAATTTCAATTTCTATGCTGACTGTAAATCAAGGAACTTGATATATATAGCCGCCTGCCAGAGTTGTTCATGTTTTTAGGTAGGTAAAACAAATAAGAGTCTTAGGGAACGGGTTAGAGAGCATATTTATGCAATAAACAGAGAAGGTGAACACAATGCCTTAGCCCGGCATGTTTTAGATAAAGGGATGATACATAAATTTAAGTTTAATGTTTTAGAATTGATTGGGGTAACAAGTAGGTTGGGTGATATAAAGAATTACACTGAGGAATGTGAAAACAGATGGATAATAAGGTTACAAAGTTGTAGGGGGCATGGATTAAATGAGAAAGTAACCTTAAAACCATTTTTAGCAGCACGCCCCTACGTTCATTAAGTTGTGAGCAACTACTATATGCATATACAAGTTGCTGTTTCTTTTATATATATTTTTTGATGCATATATATATATATATGTATATATATGTTTTTATATTTATGTTTTAATATGTTTTTCTATTATATATGAGGAGAGTATGTATTTGATGTTGTGACAGTGTATCTGTTGCTTTTAGAATGTGAAAGGCTCTTATGATTGATTCATTGAATATAGGGTGTATTATGTTACTATTTAAGTGTGGTTAGAGTTGCTAGCAGTTGTAAAAGTCTGATGAAGCATTGTAAAACATGAAAGTGCTTACTTTGGTTACTGCAGTCAATAAATTGTGTTTCAATTTTATGCTGTGGTGAGCCTCATTCTGTTTGTGTACGAGTTACTACATTGAATCTGAAGAGGATCCTAGCCCAGAAGCTGGTTTGGTTTGATTTCTCATATATATATATCTATATATATATATATATATATATATATATATATATATATATATATATATATATATATATATATATATATATATATAGTAACCATTTGAAATGGGGTCTATATCACATTGTTGAACAAACTATTTAGTGTATACCTATTAATTGAACTCTATTTGTCGAAAGCTCTATTCATTAAACATTTTAAGCGAAAGTTTTTCCAGGGTAAATAACTACCAGGCCAACCAGTGAGTGTCACAAAAACAACAATATTTAAAACCCACTCAAGTGGGGGGGCTATGCCCCCCACCCCCCAATATGAGGGTCTGTGCCATACCCCCCCAGCTAAATATACTAACTCCGAGATCGCACTGCAATGAGGAAAGCGGCAAATTCCTGATGAATGCCAAGCGTTTTTCCCCTGGGAAAATTTTTTCTTAAATGAACATTCGATGGATTAAGGCTTGGACGAATAGGGTTTGACAGAAAGGTATTGACAAATGGGTTTTTGGCAAAGTGAAGTAGACCCTTTAAAATATCAAGACCCACTAGAGTGAGTCTTGAAACACAGAGACTGAGTAACTGAATAAATGGACTTACATATGCTAAGTCTAAGCTTTCCTTTTGCCAGAATATTCTCTTTCCTCTGAGTTATGGTGATATCGGAGTTAGGAGTTACACATTAACTGGGTGTAGGGTCTTGCCCCCCATATTGGGGAGGTGAAGTGGGTTCTGCTCCCCTTTTAGTCCACTGGGTCGTCACGAGCCCATTTTCAGTGGAGGCCCAGGGAGAAAAGCTTCAACAGTAACAGGAAATAAGACATAAATTAGATATATAACAAAGCAAAACATAACAGGAATACATTTGGAGTGAGTACATTAAAGGTGCATATACAGCAAGGGCATTACATAATGAGAATACATTTGGAGTGAGTACATTACAGTAGTATATGCATCAAAGTGTACCATAGTTAGCATTGGTAGTGTTGTTGAGTTAATACAGAATGACAAAATATTTAATTCATTGCATATTTATACATATATATGGGTCTACTCACTTTAGTTGAGTAGTCCATATACTGACCTGGGAAACATTGACCAAAAAAGGTTGACAAACCTGATGTCAACATGCCATTACACAGGCACTGAGAAAGAACCTTGGCACATGCAGTATTCCTAAAACAAAAACAAATAAATAATATTTTTTTTAAGAGGGCAAGCCCCCTATTCCCCTCTGCTAATTGTGTATATACTAACCACACAATCCTAGGAGAAAGGGAATATTCCCCCACCTATAGATTGCCAATCACACACTTGTCAACTAAATGTGATTGATTAAACAGATGTCAACCAACATGCATTTAGACCAAATGCAGGATATATATATATATATATATATATATATATATATATATATATATATATATATATATATATACACCTAGGGAGAAATGTGCAATGCAAAGTAAAGCACCAGTGACAGCTGAGGGTAGAGGACAGATTGCACTATAATAACAGAATCCACAGAGCTGGACTACATAAAGTGCTAACAGTGTTATGGAACAAGACCATTTTTTGAAATGCAGAGAGAATGATTTGTGGCAATACATCGGTTTTCAAAACTGTAAAATATACACAGGAGAGGTGGGATACGATATATTAACATGATGTATCAACCTGTGCCAGTCTTAACAACTTTGGGGTATCATTAAAAGACCTGTACTACACTTTTAATGACATTAAAAAATGAATATATGTCACCCTGAGTAGAGGTCATCCAGTAGTGCAGTCCACATGCTGGTATACGCAAAGTTTACTGGCAAAGGGAGCCATTCCAGAGTTCAACAGTATACCTTCATTTATGTGAAAGGAGGTTGTACGATGCACCAAAGTGCAAAAGTACAACCGCCAGATTTCTGAAATGCAGAGTGACAATGGTTCAACTTCCAATGAGCGAATGCATGTTGGCATTCGCTCATTGGAAGTCGGCATTTCAGGTGCAGATTTCCCTATAGCGGGGATTGGGAAATGAACTCTTTCCCCTCACTGTAGTGCAATCTCAGAGTTTGTATGTTAAAGTAGGGGGGGTGGGGGCACAGCCCCTGCATAACGATGTTTGGAGATAGTTGGAGTTCGAAAATGGTCGAATCTGGTTTTCCAGATTACCATTTTCGATATTTTGTTTTTCAGGACATGTTGATGTTCGACATGTAAAGTCGCACAATAGTGCGATCATACAACTGCCTTTCAGGTAAATGAAGGTATACCAAAAAAAAAATATATATATATGTATATATGTATATATGAGAAATGTAGCAGATGTGTAAGTGGATGGTAAAAAAAAAGAACAGTATAGTCCTCATGAGAATCAAACCCATAGCATCCACTCCTAAATAGTTTATAGCGCTACATTAGCCAAGTGACCCACTGCAACAGTCAGAGTAGATGGGGGTCATAAAGCACATTCTATCATTTTTTGACTATAGAAATGGGAGTATAGGATGAACTGAAATTTTAAAGGTGAAACAAGCAGTGGATATTGTACAAGGTGAGCAAATATGGAATGAGCCATTTGGAGGTAGATACAAGCCCATATCTCCCAACTTCCTAGCTCATTATTGGCAGAAGAATATAGAACAGTATTGTTAAAAAACTACTAATTTCCTCCACATAATGTGCACATTCATAATAAGATTGTTTGCTGTCAGAGGACTTGAACACATGACTGAAAAAAACAGAAATACACATGAATGAAACCAACCCTATGCTACAATTGGCCTACAGACCCTTGCATCATCTGGGACAATACTGTGGATCACCAAACAGGCTGTGGCCTGCATCTCATCTTGAGATTGGTGCTAATGTTTTGCTTCTGGTGAGAGAAGAAGCAAATGAGTGCTGTATTCCAGCAGAGTGAAGCTGTGGTGAGACCAGCACTAGTAGTAGCCAAGCAGTAGCCATTCATGCGACTGTCCTCTTTTCATCATTCTTGACAAGCTAATTCTTTGTTTTCAGTAAGTACTGCTTGATTTGTTTCCAACTTTAGAATATCTGCCTAAATATTTCAACCTTAAATTTTCAGTGTCTGCACATTAGTTTCCCCTCAAGTGTTTGTCCGTGCCCTGTACAGACTCAGACACCTTGAGTGACATTTTTCCTGAAAAAGCAAGATTGAAATTTCTCCAGTACCTAGTTGCACACAGTACAACTAGTTTGCAGTGACAAGTACTGTCCCCAGAGTTGCAAACTGAATACTCCTGACATTACTTTATATTCTCACTTCAGCTATCTAATCAATAAAAAAGGGTCTGTTGTCATGGATATGAACTTTCCCACTATCTATGTTACCAGCTTGGTGGATATGGGCATCCTGAGGCAATGTAGAAATTGCCTCATGTTTACTGACAACCAGTTAATTCTCAAACAAACTGAAATGGTATGTGAGAGATATATTTACACAATGTCAATGGAGGCAAGGCTCTTCCATAAAAGTACTCCTAATGTCAATAAGGTTGTCAGTAGTACACACACACACTGCACCCATCACACACAATTTAATGCAGACATATAGATCCACATATGCTGAGGCACTTAAATATAACCGTCCTAAACCACAGATATCCCCTAGGTAAAGTACGTGTAACAGATACCCTCAACAGCCCCAAATGTACTCATTCAAAACAACACTCACATCAACACATAGAGCCACATCTCATGGAGCCTCTACCTCTAAGCCCAAAAGGCAAGACACCACATAAAATCAACATTCTGGTCAATGGAGACTCCATTGTGAGACACACTAATGTCCCTCTCACCAGGCTGAGTAAGGAGAAAATCGCGGTCAGTTGCTTAACAGGGGCTAGGATCCACCACATTACACATGCACTCAGGTAACTGGACCACAATTACCAGTTTGACTCAGTCACAGTCCATGTGGGAGTAAATGGCCTGAGACATTCCTCGCTAGACTATATGAAGGGAGACATCATGGAGCTCTTGGAGTATGTGTCTCAGGCTGGTATGAGCCTAGCACTGAGCAGCATTTTACCTTCTCCAAGGATGATCCCACAATATGAACAAAAGATGAATGACTTTAATAATTGGCTTAGTTTCTGGTGTCGTTTTAAGGGGCTGCAACATTTGCCAGCTTGGAAGGAGATGGTTAACAAACCACACTGCTTTGTCAGGGGTGGTCTGTACCTCTCCCCTCTAGGCTTTCGAATATTAGCTGAAACACTATCTTCCCCATAGTGCCTTTTTTTAGGCAATGCCAAACTGAAAGTACTTCTGACATAGCAAATCAAAACCAAGAAAATATAAAGGTATTACTGCTCAATGCAAGGATTCTAAATAAAAAAATTCCACTCCCTAGAAGCACTGTTCACCCTAGAGAAAGCTGATGTCTGTGATGTCACTGAGACATGGTTTAATGCTGCTGACAGCACACCAACAGTGCAAGGTTATTGCCTTACACACATTTAGACCAGCTACTACACAGACAGGGACTAAAGGTGGAGGTGTCTCTATTTACATCAAAAATAAACACACTTCAAGGCTGGTCAAACAGGACAATGCACTTGAACTGCTCCATGTTCAAGTCACCATAGGCAAAATCGAATATCACTTCCTTGCCAGATATAGGTGTCCCTCTATGACCCACGAAACACATACCATGTATTTAAACTTATTAGAAACACTAACCATCCAACCAAATACCACATTCATGGGTGACTTCAATTACCCCACTATTAACTGGGAATCATATATGACACTAAACGTACAGGCACAGAGATTCCTGGATTTTGTAAACACAAACTCCATGAACTAGATAGTCAATACACCAACCAGATGTGTAGCAATACTGTATATGGTCCTCACTAATACGGAAAAGTGCTGCACACCCCCGACTGTAATGTCTTCCCTGGTCAGGTCAGATCATAAAATGGGCTCCTTTAATGTAAAAATAAAACTTGGACCCCCAGCTAAGCCTGGAATATTCAGGAACTACTCTAAGGCTAACCTCCTGCTATTAAGTGATAACTTGGCAAAATTACAAGCCCCCATAAACCCTGAGAACACTGCTGCCTATGCATAACTGTTCACAGAAACCCTGTACAAGCATGTTAATAGCTGCATCGAGGCAGCTGTACCCACCAGGAAGAAGTACAGAACTAATTCAAAAAACAAGCCACCCTGGTAGAATCACAAAATCAATAGGCTGTATAACAGGAGGAAGAAAATTATGGCAAAAATTAGGAGGTGCAGCACCCAGCAGGATAAAAGCACTCTCATCAAACTAAACAAACATCTCAGAAGACAAATAAAGTCTACCAAAGCCAAGGACAACCAAAAGGCATTCTTTAGCTATGTCTGCAACCTCAAAGGCAATACACAGTTGTGTGCAGAGCTCATTGTAAAGGGACCCATCTATACTGAGCCAGAGATGTAGCAAATCTGCTGGCTGATAAATTCAGTTCCAACTTTTCCCCTCTCTCCCCCCAACCTAACCTCAAGAAATACCATCAAATATAACTCCCCCTGCTATCACAAAGGAACAGGTCTTTAATGCTCTCTCTAAGGCCAAGAACACTGCATCAATGGGCCTAGACAGTATCCCAGGATGCCTTTAAATAGCATGAATTATTTGCTACTTAAGTATAGCCTCCAAACAGGTGTCATGCTGCATGAATGGAGAATTTCAACAGTCATCCCTCTGCACAAAAGTGGCCCATCTACATACCCTGGAAACTACAGACCCATAAGTCTCACTAGTCTTATATGTAAAGCCATGGAAAGAATTATCATGGAAATAATCAGCAGTGATACATTAAACCTCCAGACACTGGACTCAACCCAGTTTGCTTTCATCAAGGGCAGATCATGCCTACTCAGTCTGGTGGACTTCTTTGAGAAGGTTACCAAAGCAATGGATGAAGGCAAAATGGTTCACACTGCCTACCTTAACTTGTCCAAGGCATTTGACACAATACCCCACTTGGGCATTATTGACAAAGTCAAGAAGTTAGGTACAAACTCGTATGTCACCCGACGGATAGCCAACTGGCTCGCAGACAGGACCCAGGAAGTTAAAATTGGGGAGTCCACCTCTATAAAGAGGCCAGTCACAAGTCGAGTCCCTTAGGGTCAGTCCTTGGGCCATTCCTTTTTGACATTTACTTCTCTGAAGTCAAGGCCAATGTCTCTGGTCTCTGGCTGACTTAATTTGCAGATTATTGCAACTTAGCAGTTGTCATTGAATCCCACGCTTACACAAATGTTCTCCGGGAGGGGCTAACACAGACAAACAACTGGTGCCAGAGCCGTGGGCTAAAACTAAATGCATAATACTATCCTTTGGGAAGTTATCCACCTCTAGTAACTATAATATTGACAACACACCCCATACAGTTGACCCAGTAGTCAGGGACTTAGGGACACACATAGATAGTAATCTAGAATTTGACCATCGCATGCCTACAATACTGAGGAAATTTGTCTATGTTGTGCAACTTATAAACAAAGGTATAGCATCTAAGTCCAAGAAAGTCATTGTTCCACTGTATTTGGCATTCATCAGACCTATCATTGAGTACGATGCCCTCTTTGGTATGCATCTAACCAGGCATATCCAACAACTGGTACATCCACAGAGGTTCCTCACTAAAAGAATGCAGAGCTTAAGTAAAATGTCCTTTGCAGACTGCCTCAGGGCTCTATCCCTGTATTCTGTCTCCTACAGTCTTTGGAGGGGAGATCTATGCCTGACATACAGGGCATTATCAGACCTCAGTCTGATGGACCTCCTGCATATCCGCAAAACAAACAGCACCAGAATTACACATTCTAAAGACTTAAACCTTACCTGTGATATAAATAGGACCTGCTGGAGAGACAGGTTTGTATCCCAGAGATTGTTCTGCCACTGGAACAGGTTCCCCATCCATGTGAAGCAGAGTTCCTCTCTAACCCAATTGAAGTGCAACATGTACAATTGGATGGAGAACAAGAAATCCATCTGTGGTTTGGCACCTGTGTCTCTAATGGACACAGGCAAGCTATAAATAGTTCATCTCCCAGGCCCTAGCTTGTAAATGTTTCATCTCTCAAGCCCCCACTCGCACTTTTCAAGGGTATCGGAACTTGTCAGAGATTTGGAATGCATGGCTAGGCTTAAAAAGGCCCTTGTGGTCATTAGCCTAGTAAACATCTATGAATCTATGAACCTATGCTCTATACCAGCATATTAGCAAGGAATGCCCTAGACGAACTAGTAGAAATGATGGATGGAAAACATTTTTGGGGAAAGGAACACATAACAGCAGACAACAATAATCAACCTATTGGGGTTCAACCCCCTGCCTTTTTTCAAGGATATATTCATCAGAGCATTGTATATGCAAGGCATGCCACAGAAGCAGTCACACCCACAAAAGAAATGAGTGGAATACATATTTAGGAAAACCAAACCCATGATAACAGGACAACAAAAACACACTTACTTGGGTTCAAAGTCCGTCTTTTTGTCAAATATATTATATATACCTGGGCATTAGCAAGTGAAGTCAGAGAAGAATTTATACTGAAAAGGTATGAATACACATATTTCAGGGAATATAAGAAAAGTGTTAAAAAATGAAAACTGAACAATGGAAAACAACACACTTACCAATGTCAGAGGGGATTACAGTCCATCTGCCAGGGCACAAATCACTACGTTAGTAGACTGAGGCATAGAAGTTCTTATATATACACATATTATGTTTATCTTATTTTATACTTGCATGGCATGTTATTAGCACATGCTAATTGAAAAATTAATTTTATGGTGCTAAACACTGTGCTGTTACTGTGGCGCTTACTGTGATGGCTCTGAAATCTTCTTAAGACACTCAGTCTTGCTGGCTGGGTTTGCTGAAATCAAAGTCTGGTTATAGTTGCATTCACAGTCTGTTACATACAGAAACTTGCAGAATATACACTGATGAGAGAATATACTTTACAGCACCAAACTCAGAGCAGTAACAAATAACTTTTTATAACAAACCACACGGACTAATGTTGCAGCTTCAGGTACTGTTCTACTTTACTTCTCAAATAACACAGATGATGTGAGAGATACAGTATTACCTCAGAACAATTGTGTGTTCCTACACAGATATCTCTAACATAACTGAATAAATACAGATCTTATATACAGTTCTAGTCACGCACACACATATAGATTTCCTCTTGGTATTCTATTTTGGAGAATTGCTCATCCTGTAGAAACAATGCTGATTGTTGCAGATGCTGACTTGATGATGTTATTTTTAAGCTTTCTTGCTTAACAATGTCACATTTCTCTTTGGTATTCTATTTTGATAACATCTGTTTATGTGAAAATGCTGACTTCAGACTTTCTTACTTAACAATGTCATATGATGCAGATTGTTTTCCTGTTGTTCAGCCTTTAAGGAACCAGATTAGCTTTTTTTCTGACAATGTGTTACATTTTTGCTCTTACTGACAATGTAATGCATACATAAGAGGTCAGCTGTTACATTTTTGCTGATTCTGTAGGAAAACATGTCCATTAAGCAAGTTCCTTATTTTTCAAGCCATAGTCATTTAGTATGGATGCTGTTCACATATTACTAAACTCTGTTTCTACATTTAAGCAAGCTTTATTTTATACCTTATTTATTTTGCATATTTGTAACAGAATTACTTTCAACCTTAATATTTTATTGAGCATGTTCTTACAATTCCCTCATTTTATTTTTAACGTACTCAAAACACTTTATACTGACATGTATTTTTGATCACATTATATAGAAAACACATTAAAAAACAAAACCTTTAGTCTTCTTTTGATACAAGCCAAAATGCAATTTTACAATAATATCAAGTATTACTGCCAAAGCTGAATATATTTAACAACTTTTTCTTTTGCAATCACAGAATTTTATTTATGACTTAGAACTGTTTCATTAACTCTTTGCAATTGTTGAATTAACTCTTTACCAGTTGTAATAATTTTATATCAAAAGATTAGAGATAGACTAATATCTATGAGAAAAAAACTATGTGATACTCCAAGCATTTATACACTGCTGAAAATATACAGTTTCAATGTCATTTAACCATAACATTGTGGTCATGTCTCTGAACTGCCCATTAATACCTTGGTAAAGTACTGAAGTGGGCTTAGATAATAAATATTTGAATGCAATTATTTCAGTATATTTAATACTTAAGGATTTAAAAAATATGATTTATACACTAAAGAATGCTACGTACATATTAGTCCATCCGCTATGGCGACCCCTAACCGGGATAAGCCGAAAGACACAACAACAGCTGTATGAATACAATATTTTAATATAATTTTCCTCTAACTGGGGTAACTAATACTAGTACTGATAAAATGATGGTCCAAAAACCAGTAATAAGACTCTAACTTAAAACCAATGATAACATTACAACTTGACAAATTACTTTTGAACTTATTACAATGTATCCTTTACAGTATGTATTTACACAGACTGTTTGCTATTCATGCATTTTAATCTAGTAGCTATCCTGGAGCTATTTTTTTAAAACATGTTTTTTCACACATATTCATTACTAGACATTAATTTTACTTGTACTGAACTATTTTGTATTTGTACATAACAAGACTGTAAAGTACATTTAGTCTAATCTACAAATTTAGTAACATTAACATCAAGCAAAATCTTGGAAAATTCTTATGTCTCTTTAGAAGTATCTAGTGGAATTACCACCAGAGGCAACTACATACCCAACAATTAGAAACATTTATGTTTTTGCGTACCAAGCATCTCTGTACACAAGACACTGTAGTCACTGGGTGTGGCAATTTCAATGATCAAAGCTACTCTTGTCTTCTTTTCTTGGACCACTATATCCAGTTTTCTAGCATCTATCTTTTGATCTGCTGGTAATGGATGATCTCATGTGATGTAGACTTCTTTATTTTCTATGATGCTTTGTGGCTCATGTTTCGAGTATTTTTCAGCCACTTCATTACCATAATGTTTGCACAATCCCCAGTGCAACAGTCTCACCACATTATTATGCCTTTCAGTAGACAGTTCTTCTGCCATTAGTATGTCACAACCAGCAACAAGGTGTGCAGCTGTTTCCAATTCGGTTTTGCAAAACCTACATTTCTCTGTTTCTCCCACATGCTAAATAGACTTTATAAACCAGTGTGTACACAGCCCACTATCTTAGGCCGCCAGTATTAACATTTCATCTCTTGGTTTGAATTTGCCTCTCCTTAACTATTCCTGTGTTCATTCCTAATCCACATGAGGTTCTTCCAGAAGTTTTTTATACTTGCAACTATATTTATGCTTTTTCCACATTCTTGCCTTCTCATCTGATCCTTCACCTTATATTCTTTCTTTTGTTTTTTGGCACATTCAGTTGCGGACTGATTTTTATCTACTTCTGCTTTGATTTCCATTCCTGCTTGACACCGATAATCTTCTGCTAGGTGATGCAGAGAAGTCATCTTAGATTTATTTTCTTCATGTTTCAAAACTTACACTACGTTTGGGTCTTGTGAGGTCAGCAGATATGTGTGGAGTCCCACAACTGCAAATCTATACATATAATCAATTTCAAGGAGGCCCATCCCTCCTTCAGAATGAGGAATATATAATCTTGGTATGCACTTATTTTTATAAATTATTTGGTGAGCATGAAGCATCCTTATTGTTTTCCTATCTAATCTATCCAACACGTTTTGCAGCCAGTCAGTCACTCCAAAACTATAAGTTAGGACAGGAAGAGCAAATTGTTTTATAGCTTGGATTTTGTTCCTAGATATCAGTGCTGTTTTCAGGATTCATTTAAGTCTTCAGTATTGCTTACTATGTTTTATTCACATTTGTTCATGTTTTATTGTTGATCCTTCATCAATTCCCAAATATTTATACACTCCTTCTCACTCAACTTCTTTTATATCACATTATTGTCCCAAACTGATGTTTTCCTGGCATTGCAGTTTTCCTGCTTTAAAGTTTGCTTTAGCACATTTATCAAGACCAAATGGCATTCTTATATATCTGAAAAAGTCTTGACAACTTGCAGTTGTGCTTTCAGTTCCTCATCTGATGAGCTATACAGTTTTAAATCATCGACAAAGACAAGGTGAGAAGTCTTTACACTTTGTTGTTTTCTAGAACCAGATTATAGCCATGGCCTAAGCTGTTGAGTAAACAGCTTAATGGATTAAGGGCAAGGCAGAATAGTAACGGTGACAGAGAGTCACCCTGGAATATCCCCCCTTTGAAATTTTATCCTCAGAATATCTCCATTTGAATTTTTATCATGGCTTAATTGCAAAGTGGTCTGCCACTGTTTCATGGTCACTGGAACGTAACCGATCAGTGTGGGGTGTATCTTAAGCATTTTAAATACTCTTTTATCCATGAATGAGGGATACTATCAAATTTTTTTGTTGTCATTCCATGCCATACTTAGATTCTTCCCCTTTTTTCAGTTCTCCACTATGACTTTATTTAACAACAAATGATCCTTTGTTCCATATGCCTTTCTTTCTGGTTCAGTGTGGATGATGCCATTTAAAGTAAGTTTTGCGCATTGTTGTGCATTTCCCCTAAGGTTACGAGCATAGGTCTAGAAAGCTTTGTGGTTATCCTTTGTCTAAGAAGCTATTATTTTGTTCAGATTTAGCCTTTGAAGTATTAATTAATTATCTTAGCTGCCTGCTTAGATTGGTCAGAGGTATTTTAGTATGTATGGCTTTGTTCCTCCTATGCATGGCCAAGATTTTTTTTTGTTGTATAACTTATTGATATTGTGATTCCACCAGGATGGCTTTGTTTTTTGTTTGTCTTATTCTTAAAACAAGTGGGTACGGCTCGCTTTATACAGCTATCAGTATGGCTGTATACAGAGATTTTATAAATAGCCCAGCATATGCTATGGTGTTTACTGAGTTTGGTGATGCTTGGAATTTAGCCAAAGTGTTGCTTAGTTGGGAGAGGTTAGCCTTGGAATAGTTCCTAAAGGTTTTTGGTTTCTCTGGATCCTTAGATTTCATTTTTATTTCAAGTAATACTGCCTTATAGTCAGATCTGACGAGTGAAAACATTACATTGGGTGAGGAACATTGGTCCCCAATGTTCATGAGTACAAGGTCTAGGATATTTGTACCCTTGGTTGGAGAATGGACCAACTGTTCCAGATTGTTGGTATTAACAAAGTTAAGGAATCACTGGGCTTATGCATTAGACGTGGTGTAGGATTCCCAATCTATAGAGAGGTAGTTGAGATCCCCCATGAATATCATATTGGGTTGAATGTTGAGAGACTCTAGTATATTGAGATAAGTAGTATGCGTTCCCTTGAACATGGAGGGGGACCTATAGGTTGCAGGGATATGGTATGACCCCCTGTTTGTAGTTTGTTGCACATGTATGACTTTTAGTGGGTCATACACTTTAACTAGTCAGGATGTCAGGATAGTTTTAACATAGACTGAGACTCCTCCACCTTTAGTTCCCTCCTGTACAGTAGCTGGTCTAAAGGTATGAAATGCATTATAACCTTGAATTGCAGGGGGTACTCTCCATGACTTTAAACAACATCTCCGTTACTACACAGATGTATACACTCTCCAGGAAGAGGAACATAACTGTCAACCTCTTAGTGCAAGAAATCTAGACAAAGCCTGACAAAATGAGGGACAAAGGCTCAAAAATAGGGATGGGTTTTAAATATTGCTCTTATAAACTTAGAAAGTTGCTAAAATAACAGAGTTTGTGTTAACATACATTTTTTGAAGGATTTGAAGTCTGAAACTCCAATGCATGTTATTATTTGGTGACTTCAGTCCTCAGATCATCCAAGCAATTTGCCAGAAAACCACACATTTTATGAGGAACAGACCAAAAATATGAGACAAAAATCTGGACATTCTGCAAAAATCTAGGTAGTTGAATGGTATTAAGAGGAAGGCTTGCAGGGAGTGGAGTTTCTTTTTAAGATTTGTAGCCTTGAACAGTACCACCATCAGATATTCCTTCATAGGTTCAGTTAAGTTGGTAGGTTTATCAATTTGGCATTGCCTAAAATAGGCACTGTGGGGTAGAAAAGGTCTTTGCCAATATCCAAAAGCCTATAGAGCATAAGTGCAAACTATCCTTGGCAAAGTAGTGTGGTCTGTCAACCATGACCTCCCTGGCCATCAAATATTGTACCTCCCTTGACTGACACCAGAAGACAAGCCAATTGTTAAAAATCAATCATTTTCTGTTGGTAACATGGCATCATCCTAGGAGCAGGTTGCATGCTGCTCAGTGTCTGAGATACATAATCAATATCAAGGGAGGTATGTCTCAGGTCATTAACACCCATGTGCACTATGACAGAGTCACACTGGAACCTGTGGTTCAATTACCTGAGTGCCTGTGTGACTTGATGCATTCTAGCCCTGGAAAGGCAGCTAACTGTGACTCTCTCTTTATTCTGTCTGGTGAGGGGGACATCACTTTACCTCACTACAGAATCAACAATGACCAGGAAATTTGGCTGTGCACACTGCTTTGCCTTTAGAGCTTAGCACCAGATTACTGAGGTCCCTTTCCTTCACCGTACCGTGCAGGAGGTCTTTGTGTTTTAGGAGGTTACCTGTAAGTGCCTCGGCATAAGTAGTTTTATGTGTAGGGTTTTTACCGTGTGGAATACATGTGGTGCAAGTTTCCCTAACAGCCTTTGTAGGATTAGTTTTGGTTGTATGATAGAGTTTTGCTTCCACCATTGGGTTGTCAGTGTACCTGATGCAATTGCTACAATGCCTCAGAATACTGATCTGAACGAGACTGGCACAGAGAGAATTGGGAAGTGCATATCCATGGCTGCTGATCTACTGGGGAGGAGTGAGGAACATTTAAATATAGAATAGGAATATAAGACAAGGAATTTGATTAGCAAGGCTCAGCTATGTGCAAACTAGATACCCTAGTATTTAAAAAATTCTGTCTAGACAGTAATGCCATGAGAGTGTAGACCACACACTTCCTAACATAAAATAACTGGTTTGGAGCCTAAGTGCTTAATCTGAAACAAAGACACTTAGAATAACAGGCACAATAAGCCTTCTCCAGCAATTCTCAGCTCAGAAGGGCATAGGCTATCCTCTCCTCCCACAAGAGTGTAGATCACAAACCTTCTTAATGTAAAAAAATGGTTTGGACCCCAAGTGCTTAAACCAGAACCAAGCTACTTTTAGAATAACAGACACAGTAAGCCTTCAACCAGCAATTCCCAGCTCAGTAGAGTGTAAGCTATCATCTCCTGCCAAGAGTGTAGACCACACACCTTCCTAATGTAAAATAACTGATTTGGACCCCAAGTGCTTAAATCAGAACATGGGTTTAATGCACTCTTTCTAGCCATTTTTACTCTAATGCTGCCTGAGAGAATCCATTTTCAGCTTCTCTCAAGTTATAATCCCTGCCGAGATATTGAAGAATGTGTTGTTATTATTGCTTATTTTCCTCTCTTGTTTCATCTTTTGTACTCTCTGATCAAGTTTAGACTTTCAAACAATTTTGCTGTAGAACCAGTCTCTTAGGTTACTGTATGCAAATCTTAGACCAAAATAATTTCCTTCCTGGATTACTCACAGGACCAGCATCTTACCCAACTTTTCAAACAATTTACTTGGATTAATATATAGACAGGTAATACATTTCTACTTTTTTTGCTATTAATCTTCCTAAAAGGACTATTAATTGTGAAGTTATAGTCCCCTTTTAAAGTTAGTGCTTGACATGATATATCTAGTCTGTCAGCTCAGTAATCAAGTTTTCTTCTAGTCATTATCACAAGTAAGACTTTTTTATTAGAAAATAAACATACTGTCCTTTTGGAAACCAAGCAGATTCGCTGAGACTTTAGTATTTATGATCATGATATGTATTCTGCATTTGCGAACATCTAGAACGCTCTTATTAAGTGGCAAAATGAAAATTTCCTATCGTTTACCAGCTTTGGATCACCCTAAAGATTGAGAAGCTTCTAAGATTATATGCCTTTGATTGAGATGAAGGGAAAATGCTTCATGACGCTTACTCATCTGTTATTATACCCTATAAGCTGTACAGATAGCCCATCCACCACCAAAAGACATTTCATCAGGGAACTAAACAGTTTCATATTTCTTCCATCCTCAAAGCTTTTTGAATGAAACTCTTTACATAATGAGTTAAATCTACCACTGTAATATCAATTACTACCCCATCTGGTATTGTTTCCAGTTATTCTTAGCTATCCTCCTTATGTAGTCAAGAGTTCACTGTTCTACCTGAGTCTTTTACTTCAAATGTTTATTTACCTGGTAAAGCTACAGATGACAAACTCTCAATATCCAATTTACAGTAAGTTCCCAATCTGTGATTCACAATCTTCTCTCTCTTTCTATGAAAAGTACTGTTAACTTCATGATTATACCAATAACATATCTAAGTTGCCACATCATTGCTATATCATTTCTGCAATTTGGAAACCTGCTACTGTAGTTCTCATCCTTATTGCTGAGCATGCCTCTGTTACCACACTCTAAAGTCTCCTCTCGTATTTCTAAACTTACTAAAATTCTGGGAAAAGTCATCTGCTGTCATAGTCTTAAGTAAGAATACCTTGCTTTGCAGACTCCAGCACAGCTTTAGACATGATCACTTGACCATGACTCCAGTTGGCTGTAATAAAGACGCATCACTTGAGGCATGCACACCAGCAAATTCACTTGTGGAGTGTTCACTGAGCTATCCAAAGTAACAGAACCACCAACACACTCTTCTCTAATATAGCAACTCCCTATCACAGCCCTTACTAAAAACCCTGTGCATTGCTTTCTGAGTAACCATTTATATTTTGACAAAAAAAAGTTTTATTAAGAATTTCTTTTAGAACAGATGATTAAATAACAACACCACAAACGGTTTCATCTAACATAAGAAATAGTGAATAATAAAAGCTATAACATAAAAAAGCAAAATTGTTTGAATTAAGTGAACATAGTCCAAATGTAATTAAATGTCAGCTGATAAATCTGTGAGTTATTCTTAAAAACTTTTTAAAACTTATGATTTAGTTTTAAGGCCATTGCCAGCTTTGCTGTAAATGAAAAAAGTGATTGGTAGAAATATTTAACAAGTTTGAAAAACAAGTTTAGCAACATTAGCAATGTAGTATTTTATAGATGCAGAAATTAGTAATTCTTCATTTGATCAGTGCTGCGGTAACTTTAGCTATATGGACTGTGTACTGCACAAGATATAACAGCCGGCCAGCTTCCAAAGCTTTCAGGGCATCTTCCACTCACCCAAACTGATAACTTGAGCTGAGATGATTAAACATCAGGCTTCGGTGTCTAGCCCTTCAGAACTTTCCTGCTGCAAGAAGAGCTCTCTCTCCTCTGCAGGCTTTTGGGGATCAATGGTCAGTTAACACTCTTCCATTACTAGACAGAGCTCCCTTTGGGGAAAAAAACTTCTACTTTACTTTTTATGAGAGAAAACATTGATTTTTTTCTGTAAAGTTATTAAGTTTAGGAGGAAGTATTTTTAATAATTACCATACCTTTGTACAGTTTTAAATGGGAGCATGGGAGTATTACTTTTTTGCTTTTGTGGTAAAAATGTTAAAAGTAGGTTTAAATTATTTCACCTGCTGTAAAGGTTGTGCTGTTTTACTTTTGGGGACTAGGTTAAGTGCTTTAACTGCTGTTTACTGTGTTTTAACCTGGAAAAAAATAGTTTTATAACTTACCTGTTTTATTGAATATTGCTGCCAGGCTTCTCCTGGAATCAGGCCACTTTTTCAGCTTAATGATGAGACTATCAAATGGTTCCTCCATTCAACCTTCTTCCAGCCACAAAAATAAAAAAAATGTTGTTAAGCACTTTTTGCAATAGAGTAGGCTGATAAAATGACACAGCAACGGTGGTGGGGTGACTGTGCTGTGGCCAAAGCTAGTACCCCAGATCATTTTTTCCTTCGGTCCTGGGGTTAGACATGTCCTCTTTCACTATTGGAATGCCCTTGGTGAGCAAATGAGAGCCACTCTTGTCAGTCCTGAGAAAAGGGGGCAGGGGATGCCCTCTCTGTTTAGTCAGAAGGCTGTGCCCATCCTTAGGAAAGTTCTTGCTGGCAAAAGTAGGTCTGTTTCTTCAGATTTTCCAGTCAAAAAGAAGCAACAATTTAAATATATGTCTTCTCCTGTCTCACATACCCTGGACATTGCTGGCTATTGCTTTCATGAACCCAGCTAATGCTAGACATAAGGTTGATACTTATCTCTCTTTCCTCCTAACAAGGACTGGAAGGCTCTTCTCAGAGCTCACAGAGAACTGTATAAGCTCAGGTAAGAGCAACAGGAGATACATTGAAGAACAAAACAAAACAGCTCTTATTAGAGCTACCACCGACACCCAATCAGGCATTTAGAACACAAAATGGCTCTTCTCAGAGCTCACAGAAATCTGTATCAGCTCCCGTAAGACCAGCCGGAGGTACAGACACAGCTTCAGTGAACCAAACAAAACAGTTCTTTATAGAGCTACCGCATCTGCATTCAAAACACAAAACAGCTCTTCTCAGAGCTCACGGAGATCTGTAACAGCTCTATACAGAGCTCTAGCTGCCCACAGGGCTAAAACAGTTCTTTTTAGAGCTAGCTCCACCACCGACTACACGTGGAAATCTGTTCACCATTTAGGATCAAGACTGAAAAGCATTGTAAAATGAAGTCTATGGCAGTATCTCAGCTTTTTCATCAAGGGCTTCCAGAGATTACATTTGTGCAGCTGCAACTTGGACTAATGCTCATACTTTTATTGCTCATTACAAATTACATTTGGTTTCCAGAAACAGAGTTGCCTCTGGCACTGCAGTACTCTAAAATATCCTTACATGAAGGCCACCCAAGATTCAACTAGCTGGGGACTCAGTCCCATCAGCTGAGGAATGAATAAAAAGGACATCAAATAAAAAAGTTATGTACTCACCATAAAATTCCATCTGTGTAGTCCATTTTTATTCTTCCTCAACTTCCTGCCCACCTGCCACCTGGCTCCTTCCCTTTGCTCCTGGAAAGGCCTAATAGTTTTCCTTTGGGAACCTTTGTTCCTTATTTGAACTCCAGCTCCTTTTCTTGTTCTATGCTTTATTATTTTCTTTAAGATATGGTCCCTTTATTTCTTAGGCAGCAAACTCAATCTGTGGTATGTTAGGTTGACGGGGCATTATGGGTAAAGGAAGGAGCTAGAGAGTTTTGGATCCAAGGATCCGGTAGAAGTAGAGAAGTCATATGCAAGGCTCATCAGCTGACTGATTCTGGTGAGAATGTTTCTTCTAATAGCCCCTTAAAAGATTTATCTTTTTCATAAACCATACCCAGAATGATGTTTTAGCTGAAATATAATGATATTCCTGAAAAAATATGATTCATTACAACTGGAATTTCCTGAAGTCACTCTTTATTTTTAATTATTTTTATTTTACATTTGTTTACTGGGATAGTCCGACTGGATGCATGTCCTTTTTCAGCAGAGGCCCAGGGAGTAAAGCTCCAGTTAGTAAATAGACATACCAAATAAGAAAAAAGAAAAACATAGTGATAAATGGAGTAATACAAGACATCAAAGGTCAATTGGCAGTAGCTGCATGTAATAATTTAAATGTGATTAATACAAATCAATAAAAGAACATGTAACAGTGGTATATACAATGTTATGCAGTGTGCTATGCCAACTAGCAGTATATATTCCATTAGTACATTAGAAGAATTTTATGGATAGATGTGGAGTATAGAGAGTCAGAAGGAGAATATGATTGTAATATACGTACAATCACATAGTGTATTTCTGTTGAATTTAGTCATCAATGGCAAGAATGTTGTTTGAAGGCAGGTTACACTGTGATGTTAAAAATAATCCTAGTTTCTGTGTGTTACATTAGCCAGGAGCAGTTGAGAGTGAGTTTCTATCTATCAGCTGTGAGTGGAGCAGAGGCAACTTACTAAGGAGATTTTTTTAGGCTAGTTTTGCATAGTGGTAAGGATTGTATAGCGGTAATGTTTACAGGCAGTTCGTTCCAGATTTTACCTATGTAGTTTGCAAATAGGGAATCCCCTGCTTGGCTTTTGGATAAGGAGGTTTTTATTTGTTGTTTGTTGGAGGAAATGAATGGTTTGCTGGTAACACAGGGTTTAAGAAGAGTTGTTAAGGCTAGTATTCTATGTGGCTATGACCAGATTTTGTGGGCCATTGTTAGTTGTGTATAGTGTAGGAGTTAGGGGAGCTCTAACCAGTTAAGTTGCTTGAGTGTGAGGCAGTGGTGTGATCTAGCTGGTGAATTTGTGGCATATCTTACAATTGTATTGTAGAAGGATTCAAGTTTTTTGTAATTCAGATTTCTTGAGATTAGTGAGGATGGGGGCACCATACAATAAGGTGGAAATTAAGTTTGTTTGGACAATGGCTATTTTGGTATTTTTGGTAAAGCAGTGTTTATTCCTGTACAGAGTATTGAGTTTTCTATGTACCTTTTTCACTGTCTGGGAAATGTGAATATCAAATTTAAGTTTGCAGTCTGTTTCTACTCCTAAAAGTTTAGTGTGTGGTGATGAGGTGATGATGGTATTGTTTGTTGGGGCAATGAAGAAGGTGTTAGAGAGAGGACCAGCTTTGTTAGGGAAGAAGACCATTAGTTTGTTTTTTTAGGGTTTAAGATTAGGTTAGCATTTGTTATCCAGGACTCAACTTCATGAAAGGATTTTTGAGTTTTAGTCTGAAGCTCCAACAGAGAGGGTGCAGAACAAATCACTGTGGAGTCATCTGCATATTGGATGAGATATGCATGAGTGGTTGCTAGATGGAGGTTGTTAGTAAATATAGAGAATAGAAGTGAGCCTAAGATAGAACCCTGAGGTACTCCAATGGTGACTGGTAGTAAGGGTGAAAGAGTTTGCTGCCAGGAGACTGCTTGCTGCTGTCCTGTGAGGTAATCTTGGAACCATGCAAGTGTGGAGTTTGAGAAATGTAGGTCAGTGAGGGTATTAAGTAGGTTAGTATAGTAAGTTAGTATGAGAGACAAGGTCAAAGGCTTTTGACAGGTCTAGGAAGATAGAAGAGACATAGTTATTATTGGTCCTATGGAAGTTGACCGTGTTAGTGAAAGACATTAGTGCTGTGGTTGTGCTATGGTATGGTCTGAAACCATGTTGGGTATTAGTTAGGAGATTGTTAGTGAGTAGGTAGCAGGTAACCTGCTTATGAATTAAGTTCTCCCTTTTCTTCCAGGAATGGAGGATGTGTTTATTATAGACTGTGACTTTCTTGACAGCCAGCCTGCTGTCCCTAAGAAAGCAGATATATTGTATAAAATTCCACAGTCATGCACATTTTTATTTTCCAGTCACAGATCTGACCCTCCAGAGAATGCTTTATTAAATCCTGCTGCTGCTAAATACATGACAAATGCCAATCCCTCCCCTTCTGATAAGGACAGTAAAGCCTTTGATAGATTTGGGAAAAAAGTATATACTTCTGCCACACTTATTTGTAGAATTTTTAATTGTCAAACTCACATATTAAGGTTTATGCTTGCATTATTTGAAAATATGAGAAACGTCATAGCTACCTTTCCTTCTTCTGAGGAAACGTCTTCTATATATATCTTATTGCTTCTGTCTCTCAGGTGATTAAACAGTTATTGAAATGTGCTATATTGATTCAGCTGATATCTTTTCCAGAGCAGATGCTACTGGAACTCTTATGAGAAGGTTTGCTTGCTACATTCACAAAATCTACCCAAGGATGTTAAAGCTAAAATTTTGAACCCTTCTTTACATGGAGAGGTTGCTTTTGGACTAACTGCTGCTGATATCCTGAAAAAGTGTGATGAGGGAGTTAAACTGATTGGGGGTTATTCAGATTTTCAGCCTTCCTTCCCCAAGTTTGTTAAAGGTTTTACATCTTATTCTGCATCCTTTTATAAAAAGCAAAACAAGCAAACACAGCAAGCTTCCAGCAAACAGATCTTCAAAAACAGTGGGCAGAGGACTCTAAAAAGAAAGGAGCACCCCCCCGAAACAAAGATAGTCCAAGTCTGAGTGACTTTCTGCAGAGTGCCCCCTCATCGTGACAAGTCTTAAAATCTTTTTCCAAATCTGGCCCTCCATTTATCTCTTTGGATGTAAGATTGATACATCAGGGATACAGAGGTCAGTTGGAATTCCTTCCTCCTTTTCAGGGGATTTCTTCTCATCCACCAGATCAAACTTCTTTTTTCCTACCTGTCATTCAGTATCTGCTGACTCACGGGATGATAGAAACTGTCCCTCTTCCTTGCATAAGAAAAAGCTTTTTATTCACTAATATTTCTGGTACCAAAGAATAAAGCCTCTTGGAGACAAATCTTACATCTTTCATTTCTAAATATGTTTGTACTAGTACCAAAGTTAAAAAAGCTATTCCTTCACAACCTAGTACCCCTGATTAACCCTTTTAGTTTCTTATTACTCTAGATTTAAAGGATGCTTATCACATTTCTGTAGCCTCAGATTTCAAATATAACTTAAGGTTTTCTATAAATGGGTTACACTTTCAGTTCTTTGTATTACCCTTTGGACTAGCCACTGTTCCAAGAGTTTTCACAAAGTGTACAGCTCCAGTCATAGCATGTTGCAGACTGCAAAGTATTCACATTGTCTCCTATTTAGATGACTTGCTTATCTTTGCAGGTTTTTTTTTAATTATCAGGAATCTCTCACTTATGTGACAGATCTCATTCACACACTGGATTTCAAATGAACATCCCAAAAGTCTTGTTTGACTCCTTCTTACAGATAGGACCTACTCACACAAGACAGTGATTGTTTGACACACCCCAATGTGAAACGACTTCAAATTACTTCCTGGATGATAGAGTTTTAATACCTTTTAGGCAGATATTATTGTAGGCAAAGAAACCTGCTACTAGGAAATAATATATTACTAAAGGGTAAGTATTTTCTCCTTGGAGCCAAGACAAGAACTAGGACCCTTAGAATGCTAGTATTTCTCTAGTTTTACAGTATCTGTTTCAGTTGTTATCCTCTGGCCCTTTGTATCCTCTGCCAAGGTTAATTTGGCAGCCATTTCAACATGTTTGCACATGGATCCACCACTTTCAATAAATTCTCATTTTACATGTTTTTAAAAGGGTTGTTGAATACCAGGCCATCTAGAAAAGAAGTGACTCTTCCTTGAGATATCAACATTATCTTGGGAAGATTAACTCTTGCTCCATTTGAACCAGCTTATCAGGATGATTTAAGGTTCATTTCATGGGAAATTGTTTTTCTGATTACTTGATAGAACTAAAACCTTTAAAAAATCTAATCAGTTATATCCTCTGTGCATATAATAGTCTTTACTGTTTCTTGGCTTGCTTAACATCCATTAAGCCCATAGTTCAAATAAAGAGGAAAGTATAGAAGTCCTTGGCTCAGAATGTATTGCAAGTTAGAAGTTTCAAATCTAAGCAGCAGTCCAAACAACAAGACAAGTACAGTTGGCTTGGAGTTTTCTGCATGCCTGAAGTTTTAAATCGATTCAAAATTCCAAACAAAGAGGTACAGGAGCCCTGACTCAGCATTTCCTGTAGGTTAGAAATTGCAGATCGAACATTTTCTTTCTTTTTAAAACAAAGTTGTTTAGAACACTCATAGTTCAGTTTCAAATAAGGCAATGCAGCTTTTTGACAAGGAGAAATGTGTTTCTGAAAACAGTTCCAATTTATACAGCCACATCTTTACAGAAAGAATAAAATCATAAATTATAAAATTCACACATCTTTTCCACATTTTACATCTTTGCTGCCCATTTATTTCAGAGTACAGATGCAGGCTTTACACAACTCTTAAAATATATAACAATTATAATAACACTATTTATATTCTGTTATATTATTTATATTCTGTTCTTGCAAATTCCTTCATTGCAGACCAGAATGCTAATTATTAAACTGAAACGAAACACGAGAAAAAATAAACAAAACAGTTTAGTTGTTTGCTGTTGTGTCTTTCGGCTTTTCCCGGTTAGGGGTCGCCACAGCGGAACTCCGGTCCGCTAATGATTGGCAGTAGATTTTTATGTGCTGAGTTACCGGCCCTGATGCACAACCTTCAATGAAGGTACGCCCATTCACGAATGTCTCCACACAGAAGACGCTCTAGGTGAGACTCGAACAGGACAGCGTCTTACTGTGAGGCGGTAACGCTACAGCAGTACCACCACCACAGTATATACAGTTTAGTCCACTCACAATTACAATTAATTAAAGAAACACCAAAGAAGATCATCAGAGTACCATTTATTATATCAAATATGTAAGTGCTTTAATTCAGTAACAATAGAACTTCTTCAGACCTTAGAATTAAAATCAAGTCAGATTCATTTCTTAAGCATTAAATGTACAATGGCTGTTTTAAAGTGGTACTTTTGATCCAGTAATCCAGTAGCACACAATGAGAAGGTCATACAATGAAAACTAGAATCTGTGATACAGAAGGATAACTGTATCTGTTATAAACTATACAGACAGATAAAAAGTCATAGCCAAAAGGGATTGGATTTTGATATAGAAAAAGGAGAGAAAATGTTCACTTCACTTTTCGTTCAGTCATATTTCCAAACGTCTAGCTGTTTTGGACAGCAAAGAGACATAGTACTTCAAACCATTAATAATGAGAAAGAGAATTTCAATATACTGCATCTGGAATTTAATATTGCACTTTATTCTTGTAAGTTTGCCAGATGTAATCTTGAATTTTCTCAAATTCTATTTTGATTTGCACCAGAAATGGTAGACAAATGTGAGCTTGCTTAGAAGCAATCTGGGCTTGTTGACTTTGGAGTTAATAATAGAAGAGCTTGGTCTTAATCTTGGATGTAGATTCAGGAGGATCTTACAAAACATTGCTGAAGATATCCGAGACTGTTGAAATGGCAAAAATAGATCTGAGGGTCTTATATACAACCAAGTTGTTATAACAACCTATGCTTCAAGGTGTGTAACCTTGTCTTGAAAAAGTGCAAGGCCCTGGTATGATATGGGATTTGGTCTTCCATAGCTACAATTCTGGTTTCTGCTTCAGATACTCTAGATCTGTGCTCCTCCACTGTGAGTCTAACAGATGAAAATTCTTCCAGGATTTTATTGAGAAGCAGCTGCATTGATGAATTAGAATCCAGCAAACAGTCAGGAGTCAAAGCTTATAATGGTTTCTTTTTTTTTTTCTTCCTGAATTGTCAGCAAGATTTAAAGGGCTGTCTTTGGTCTTTGGCTTCCTTTTATGAACATTTGTTTCAGGGATTTGAGGAGGGGTAGAGGAGAATGTACTCAGGTTGCTGAAGTCCATTTCTGCCAGACCGTAAAAAAAAACAGGAACGACTAAAACTGAATTGGTGAGAAACAAGTAATTGCAGTAAGGAATGGTAATGCAAGTTGGAAAATAATTATAAATAAACTGAATACAAGCTGCAACAATGATGCCAAACGGGAAAATGTAGTACAATCAGGAGCCAGGTTCCTATTTTCTCTTACATTAACAGTCATATTTCCAACACTGAAAGTATTCCATACTTTTGGTGTCTTGATATTTCATTTATCTTCACTTTGCCTTTTTAATACTATGTTCATTGCCTAAAATGGAATTCCTCAAGATGTCTCTCACTTTTAAAAAAATATCCAATCTTCTTACCCCAGATACAGGTTTAGCTCTTGGAAAGGGCTTACTTGTTCCATAAAGTTAATATGGCTTTCCTATTATGACAACACCCTCTGCAAAAAGTAATTTAACTTTACAAATCACAGTCAAGTGACTGCAAAGCTCCTCACTTGGAATGCCATTGTACTATATTGCCAAGAGTCAGATGGTTAACAGTTCAAGGCAGGGCTGACATTGTAGATAATGTCTTTACTTTCAGTCTCTCTCATTAGTTGTATGCCCCCTTCCCCCATGGCTTCCTTTCTGAAATCTACATCTATGAATCACAATTATAAAACATAACATGCAGTCTGCCTCTTCCAACACTCTAAACACCTCATAAACAAGGTGACGAGTAGGGCCACTTGAAAATTGTGCCAAAAATGTTTCTAGAATGTCCACAATTTTTATCTCACTCTCAGCACAAAATCCACAATTTTTAAAATAATTTATGACACTGTATTTTTACTAAGATACTGTATTTATGTGCATATTCAAGTAAATATAGCAAATGATAGCAGCATGGTGTTAAAAATGCCTATGACAAGGAGAGGCAGATTAAGTCATTTTCAAGTGATTTATTCTGTGCCTCATTTCAGGCTATGTGCCAAAACTTTGATCAAATAAATCTTGTTAAAACAGGCAGGCAGAGAACTTTTCAATGGCAAAGAAAACAGAGCAATAGATATGAAAAATGTGAAAATTTCCCCATTCACATTGATAGGGCAGGGACTGCATTTTTTTCTGCATGACTGAGTTTCCCTATTGTTAATGGTTCACCCCTAAATGCTAATTTAAATACATCAACAGAGGGATGCTCTCAACAATGGTGTCAAGTGACTGCCAGACTGCAGAGCTTCCTACACGTTTGGTTCATAAGTTGGATTTGCTTTAGTTTTCTTGCTGTGCCATTTTAGCTGGGCTATTGTAGACAGTATAATGGCATATGTATGCCCTTATAAAGCTTCTACTGTTTTGAGGGTCTGAGGAATTTAAGCAGTAGAATGACTATGACTGTAGGGGTCAGACTGCTGTTAAGAGCACCAGTGATAGTGATCTAGGAGCTGCAGCTACTGGAAGTGAACTGACAGTTTGGCAGATTAATAACTGGAAAGTAGAGTGGTAAATGGAACAGAGAACAGAGACATTTTACATTGCTGGACTTGGATGGTAAGACTGCATTTGAGATTTGTTAGTTTACTACACCCAAGTGCAGTTTGTTCATAGGTAATCACTGGGCTATCTGCCCTTGTGGACCATTCTAAGTCTAGGCCATTTCCCTTATAATAGTGAGAATTAAAACCCTGCACTTTAATATCTGTGAGGTAGACATTTTAACCATTATGCCAACCCCTAACCCCAATAATTGTGATATTTTATTTATTTAACATTTATTTACTGGGAAAGTCCAACTTGGAATGAAGCCAATTTTCAGCAGAAGCCCGGGGAGAAACACTTCAGACTTATGTCTTTGTGACATGGGAGGAAACCCACACGAATGCAGGGAAAATCTGACTTGGAATGAAGCCAGTTTTCAGCAATGGCCCGGGGAGAAACACTTCAGACTCATGTTTTTGTGATGTGAGAGGAAACCCACACAAATGCAGGGAGGACATGCAGACTCCACACAGAAGGCACCCCAGCTAAGAATCAAATTGGAGAACCTCTTGCTGTGAGGCAACAATGCTACCACTGCACCACTGTGCCATTATTATTTAGGTATTCAGTTGGTTTCCTCTACTGCTTTTCATATTTTTACATATGGACATTATATCTTATCCACCAAATTACGTTACCTGTTTAGTAGCCAAAGGGAAGCTGCTTATACTGTTTTTGAAGTATTACCAACTAATCTTGGGACATTCATTTGTTTTATGGATTTAAAATCTTTAATAGTTGGATTCTTTGGATAGAGTTTGTTATTGTGTTGCATTGTATATAACAATGTTTGTTTTTGTGCAACACTGTTACTTATTGTCTTTGTTTGCTTTAAGTATTGTCATGTTACTCAGCAAGATTTGTTTTTTAAATTATTTCATGTTTATATAGTTTGTTTACTTGGTCATTATAAGTGTCATACTGTTTGAGTGGTTTGCTTTATAAAGTGTTTAGTAATAAGCACTATAATAAATTTGAATTTGAACATGAAATATACGAGATGTTTAAATGACTCATTTGTTTAAAATTCTGAGTATGCTGCCAGTTCATATTATCTAACTGCATGCTAATAAAATTTAAAGAAATACACCTTATCACCTTTACTAGTGAGCATTTTCTTGAAGGCAATACTTGTATCATAGTTTCTGGAAATTTATGTTCCTAACATATAAAGGGTTTCAGAATTAAATTCTTCTGCTAAATTATTGTGGTAGAGGGGGCAGCAGTTAACCAACTGATCTGTAAATTCATTTTTCAGCAAAAGAGGCCCAAGTAATTAGGTTTCCACTATAACCTTTTCAAGATGGAGCACCAAAGTGAATAAGTAATATGTTTCTTTTCCACAGCTTCTGATGTTTATAGGCCTTGACATAATGTTGCTGAACAAAGCTCACCCTATATTTCATTTATGGAATTAGGATAAACGTACCAATGCAAGGTTGAAGTCTAGTAAGCTATGTGATCGATATATACTACAGAATATAATAAAAAACTAGTAGAGAGTAGTTGGGTTGGGTACTAAAGCCCACAATTTTTTCAAAATATTTCCACAATTTTCTAGTGTCCATGGTGGTGAGTTCCACTCTATTTCTAGGATTACCTAAGCTCATGTCATATTTGTTTCGACTCCCAGCTTGTGTCAAATTTGTTGAAGTATATGAGTTAGAATCTTTATCTACTCATGTGACTGTACTGAGGCACACACAAGTGAGATGATGTTGCTTATATGTCCTAGTTAATGTGTTATCTGATGAAAGAATAAGACATGCTTTATATTTCCTTTCAATAATCACTGTTTTGTCAAAATACAGTGACAACACATTGACAACAATAACATTTGAAAGGAAGGTCAAAGGATTTCTCATGACACAGCAGGTGATTTTCTATGAGCTTCACATTTCCTAATGGCTGCCTTGAGCTTGAGTGCATGTGGTATGTTTTACCTAGTAGAAGACCATACAGTCTGTCACATGTTAGTCTTTAAATCAAATGTTATACCAATAAAGGAGAAGGTGAATACATTACAAGGTTAGTTATTTCGAATATTTACTTCTAAGGATTCTACTGTTTTGTAATTTATACAAAATTTTAATATGGCCAATAACAAGTTTAATAATACAGCCAGTATTAGAAATGAATGTCATTTGTTGCTTTTACAAATTGAGGCACATGTCTTGTAGTATTGCAAAGGAAATATACAAAAAGAATAACTATTAAATTATAAGGACTACTAATCATGTTTAGTTGTAACAAACCTCTACAGTGAAAAGCTTATTAGGAGGAACTGTTCTATGTGTTTAATATGAAGTATTATGAGACTGGTATATGATTTAGTTATATAATGTCTCTTAGTCACATGGGCATTTTAATATAACATACACAATCAGCTTAAATAACACCACTAAAAGTGATTGACTTACAGTACCTGTCAGTTCTGAGTCTTTGGAGCTAGTTTTTGATAACTATTAAAACCATAATTTACTTTCTTAAGTTCCAAAGACCAATACTTGGTGTGTTGGTGACTATACATTTGCATCTGATAGGAAGAAAACTGTTCCTTTGTAGTATTTAACATAAGACATAATGATCTCAAATGTAAACTTTATTCAATTTTGGTTGCTGTGTGTTATCACCTACATCTATTTTCTTTTAGTACCTTGTGTTCTTTGACTGACTAAAATGAAATCACAAATGATCCTTGCAATATTCATGTTATGCAGCCTTTATTTATTTATTTATTTATTTAACATTTGCTGACCTGGAAAGTCTGACTAGGACAGAGCTTATTTTCAGCAGAGGCCTGGGGAGAAATGATCCAGATGCATTTCTTTGAAATGTGGGAGGAAACCAGAGCACCCAGAGGAATCCCACGCCAATGCAGAGGGGGACATGCAGACTCTGCATCGAAGGCCTTGATCCCCACATCTTATTTTAAATTTTTTCTTGGCCAGTGAGGACCTCACAGTAACTGAAATGCAACATGACTGTTTATTTGTTAGTAAAATAATAGAAATGGTCTTTCTTGACCCCATTTAGTCATGACCCAGCCCATAATGTATTTGTGGACTGTTTAGGGAAATTACCGAGCATGGTTTTAGAAAGTGAGAGAGAAGCAGTTTGTATAGAAAGGCCACACAGGCATTGTATACTTATACAGTATTCTCACAGACAGGTTCATGGGGCCTCCATAAGCCTAGTCATGTAACACAAATGTATCCCACAAGTTATTATGCCTTAAAGCTTATTAAAAGGGGTGTATGTTAGTTAATAATAAAAATCCTATTTGTTAACCAGGCAGACCCATTGGATGCACAATCCCTTTGCAAGGGTGACCTAGGACCAGTGCCTCGTTAAGTGACTTGATCAAGGTCACACAGCAGCCAAACAAGAGCTGAGGAAATCAAATCCTGTACTACAGGGACTACATTTTTCAACCTTAACCTCTGCACCATCTTGTAGAGTACAGCTCATCTCAAACTCTAGATCCTGGAGCTGTGAGACAGAAACCTTAATTACTGTGATGCCAACAGACAAAAACAGATTACTTGATTATTATTATTATTATTTTTTTGCTACATTTACGGAAATAGACACAATCTCTTTAAAACACCAGATGTGTTTTGATGTTTGCCAAGCTTATAGAAAAGGGAATGCTGTCAAAATATTCCATTCCCTCTCGGAGCATGTGCAATGTTAGAGTTGGTATATATAATTAAGGAGGATGAGTGGTTCAATAACACTTAAATCATCATCTGAATTTCACAGTTTTATTTAATTTCCTTGTAGGTTTTGGTACTTAGAATGTACTGTGAGTACTGAAATGCCAGGCTTGATATAATGAGTCACAGTAGATACAGGCGTGATAAATAAAACTCCAGATAGACAGACAGGTAGACAGGTAGAAAATCATTATGCACACTGCCATCTGACAATATTGTTTCTTGGACTGCTAAACAAAAGACACATCATCTTCATGTTAAAATATTTATACATCTCTCTTCTTGGTGTTAAAATATTTATATACCTATTTTTTTATAAAAGAAGTCATATGTGAATACATACATGCATAGTCAGTTATTGCAATATCAGATGTGCCAAATATATGAAAACAAACTGTTTTTTTTTTATTTTATTTCAGCATTGTTGAATAACACTGAGTGCATAGTAATATAGTTCTTCTGATGAGTACTGCAGCAGGAATTACAGAGGTGTTTCTGTTAGACGACTTAGAATTACCACTTTCATTGTACAAAGGCAATATGTGCCTTTTCTGTCAAGCAAAACAATGTCTAACTCTCATTTGATGACATTCCTTTATATTAGGGAATGAGCTATCACATCTTAACTCTTGGCACTTGCTAACTCAGCCGCAGGTCATACATTGCCTTTCAGAACTCAGGGATCTATTAATATGTTATATTGTGTACATTATCCACATTTAAGTCAGTGCTGTTTTTTCAAATTACATGACATAAAACAAACTTTAAATCCCTTTCTGAAGCTCTATTTTGTCTACTTTATTAGGAGTCCAGCTTCACTACCAGCTTAGACCTTTCATTTCATTGAACCTTTTGTGTTATTGTGAGAGGGATCAGATTAAGAGTGTTTCAGAAGAAATGTATGTAACTTGAAAGAAAACGTTTCCTTTTTCAAGTGGTGGATACCAAATATGTAATCAGTGTACAGCTACTTCCCCTATAGTGGAGTCTTATAAATTTACTTCACTGTAGAGCTAATTCTTTTCTGTCACTCTTGCTGACAAGCAGCAGAATTTTCTTTGCATAGCCTTGCAATTTACTTGGAAATGAAAGCCTTGTGCAACTGTTAATTTAAATAGAAGTACTGGCTTCCCTTGCGATGTTATTATTCAATGCATGTAATATATAGTTGCAAGCATTCATCAGCCAAGATGACATTTTGTCATATTTAGAAAAATGGTATTCGTAGCTATTCATAGCTGTAGAAAGCTATTTTGTTGTGGAATTCAAATGCCCTATTCAGCGAAAATGAGTGGTTAAGCTTATTTATTTATTTATTTATTTATTTATAGAAAATGTACCTTTATAAAATGTTCTAGCAGGCTTTATAAGCACAATTTAAAGTCCATCTCAATGTTTTTCTTTGACACTGATTGAAAACACTATTAATATTTAGGATTAGTCAGTGCAAGAAGCAAACAATAGTAGTGCATCCATTTAAATAGATGAGGTAAGTCAATGGTTAAACTGTTCTACTTTGTAAAACTGTGGGATAGTAAAAATCTGGCTAGAAATAAAGAATAAAACGCTGAATATTGTTGGAATGTTATGGTTAACATGCCTTTTCAATGTTGAATGGAAGGCTGGGACCATACTTTTGGATTTGAAAACTATGATCACCCCCCCCATATATCTGTTATCTTTTTAGTTATACTGAACTCCATTTCCTCTATAATCTACAGTGCACTTTTGCCTCTTCCTACCCATCCTACCCACACTCCAGCTCCCTGAATTACACAACACATCTCTGATATACTATTTTGTTTGAATTTAGTCTAAGGTTACTTAACTGCCACATAACTACCTTCCACCCATATAGGATACGCATTGCAGTAATAGGCTCTCTTTCACATAACACTGATAGTCTCACTCTTCATTGTCTTGGACTACTGGCTCTGCCCTGCTCCATTCACTATGCTCACTCCGCTCCTCTACCCTACCCCATTTCCACCCACCCCATATCAATTACATTTATAGTTAGACGTCAAACCCTCTATCAGTTCCCTCCCACCCAATTAGAGTTTCACACCACACATATCACTTACAAACCAACACCCTTCATCACACCTTTACTATCACTCATTATTAGTATATCAAACCCACTTACTTTAAGATACTACCCTTAAACACTCTTCACTAAACATGATTAACTATAAACAACAGTCCCACTTAACAAAAGCACTACTCTACCTATGTACTATCATCACCTTTCTCCTGCTCTCTTACCTCTCCTCTTACCACACTCCACTGCATATCAGTACCCCCCACAATGGCAAACCAAATCTCTATCCACTCCCCTGAAATGTTGTAACTTCCCTATCACACCACTAGACCTCACCTCCACTAGCTCAGTCTCTTACTCCCACTACAAACTGTCAGTCAGAACTAACCCTCACTCCTCATTAAAACATACTAAATAACTACACAAACGATCTAAACTGTATCTTCACCTACTCAACAAGCTCATTTGCTGTGGTGACATTCACCCTAATCCTGGGCCCACTACAACACCCTACACATACTCTAATCAGCCAAACCCCCTATACTGTAGACCTACCTCCTCTCTCCTCTTCATTAACATAAATGCAAGAAGTATACTTAACAAAATCCAGGACCTTCACTCCTTTCTAGCTGTATATAAACCAGAAATATCAGTGCTAACTGAAACACGGCTTAAACCAGAACACCATAATAATGAGATTACAGCCCCTGGCAATAACATAATATGCAGAGACAGAGTAGAGAAAAAGGGAGGTGGCATAGCGATATTGTTCCAAAATCATCTCACCATTGAATAAATTGATTATAACACCCAAGAAATCAAAGATGTTGAACTAATCCTTGCCAAATTAAAACTAAATTCAAACAAACATATCATTATTGCAAGTGGCTGCATTCCATCAGGCAATAACACTACTATAATGGAAAACCTGCTAAACTGGATCTCAAACTCCATGCCACAAGAAACTGTACTACCAGGTGACTTTAATATTGACTGACTGAACTGCTCTAGCCATACTCCAACTACCCACATTAACCTCCATATATTTACCCAAATGATATCCACCCCAACCAAAACAGACAAAACCTCAAAACGCGAATCCATCTTAGACTGGATTCTGTTATCTGACCCCACTCTAGCATGGCACTCTGGCTGTCTACCTGACAGTCTAAGTGATCATCAACCAACCTACCTAATTCGGAACAGACCCATTACATAAGCCAACCCAACCTCAGAGTAATACGTAACAAAAAGACCTTTAAAACAACTGACTTCATCAATTCACTGCAAAGCTATAATTGGACACTCCTAAAACTACTATCTCTAGATGATGCCGTACTGTACTTTAACTCCACTTTCCTGCAAATCCTAAACTGTCATGCCCCCACCAGAACTATAAGACTAAAAGATAACTATGCTCCATGGCTAACTAAAGATACTAAGACTACAATGAAAGAGAGGGATCAGGCATGGAGTCAATGTCAAAAGAACAAAACCAGTAATCTGAGGCAAACCTACGAAGAACTTTGAAAGAAAGCCAAAAACAAATCAAACTAGACAAAAGTGACTACAACAAAAACATGCAGGAAAAATATGCCAACTACCCTAAGAAATTTTGGGCTACAATAAATGCCATAATCCACCCAGGTAAAGCCACCACCCCAACCCCAGTACTACCAAACAACCATGACAACATTCCCACACAATTTAACAAGTTATTTACTGAAACAGTCCAAACCCTTACCAATGCCCCCAATACCACTAGCAGCCCTATACCAGGTGCTAGCAAAACCCACCCTACTACTCAAAACAATACCACCAACTTTTCCGTACACCCTGTACCCACTAAAATTATTTCAAAGCTCCTTAAGAAACTCAAACCAACCACACTAGCTGCTGATACCCTACCAACCGAATTTCTTCAGATAGCAGCAGATGCCATAGCCTATCCTGTATCCATCCTCATAAACAGGTCACTTGCAGAATTCAAAGTCCCCACCCTGTGGAAAACATCACACATTATTCCACTGCACAAAGGGGGCAACTCCTTAGACCTCACCAACTACTGCCCAATCACAATATTCTCACCTCTATCCAAGATATTAGAGAGAGTTGTACATTCCCAACTACTTCGGTACGTCTTACAAAACAACTTAATCTCCAAAACCCAGCATGACTTTAGACCATCTCACAGCACCACCACAGCATTACTATCATTTACAGATATAGTTGACCACAATAGAAACAAGGGACTATTTGTATCTTCCATTTTCTTAGACTTATCTAAAGCCTTTGACATGATAGACCATAACATTCTTCTCCAAACTTTATCTACCATAAGCCTCAGCCCCTCCACTATATCATGGTTTACTAGCTACTTATCTGGTTGACAGCAGGCAGTCCTATGGCATGACCAGCTGTCCCCCCTGCTACCAGTATCCAAAGGTGTCCCTGAAGGATCCATCCTTGGCCCACTATTGTTCTCACTATTCACCAACCAAATCAATTCCTCCTCACTCACAGCATCAGTAGTACAATATGCAGATGACACCACCCTTATAAGTGCTGCCCCCACCTTAAAGGAACTGCAAATCCTCACCCAAAACACTTTTACTCTAGCCAAAACATGGTTCACAAACATCAAATTTATTCTTAACCCCAAAAAAACTAAATTAATTATTTTTGGCCCAGGTCATGCTTCCCCCCTCAACAAATTTTCACCATTCACTCCAGAGATAACATTCAAATCACTCCAACTGCACATACTAAAGTGTTAGGTGTAGAAATAGACAATAACCTCAAATTTGACATTCATGTAGCACAAACCATTAAGAAAGTTAATAAAAAAATAGGACTTCTCTATAGGAACAAACACTTTATAACTAAACAAACCAAAGCTACTATTGCAAGAATTCATCTCTTATCCATCCTTCTCTTTGCCTCTCCCATCCTTACTAATTTCCGCCAGAGTGATCTGAACAAAATGGAATCTTGTTATAACAAAATAGCCAAGTTCACTACTGAAACCTCATACAAATCCCACCACTGTCTCGCCCTTAACCAACTCAGTTGGCTCAAACTACCTCAACTACTTCTGTTTAATCAACTCACAATAGCACATAATCTCTTCTAGCTTCCAGAAAAAAAAAACCTGCACTTCAAAATATAATTAACCCCCACATCACTTCCAGAGCCTTACGATCTAGTTCTCAGAACCTAATAAGCATTATCAGACACAAAAATGATGCTGGCCAATCTCTCTTTGCCTGCACTATTGCCAAAATCTGGAACTCACTACCTAACTACTACTAACTCCTGAGAACCCACTTCTCAAACAATTGGCTCTGTTCATGCTACTCCCCAGGCTAATTTGCACCAATACCATGTTCAAGGATTCTGCTAAAGGTCCCCTAATTCCTTTCACTGTAAAGCTTAATAATCACTGGTTGTCTCTGTAACAAAATATTGAGAGTACTCATAATTTAGAAAGAAGAAAAAAAAAATAATTTTTTTTCTTGTGTGTTTATATTTTATATTCTATATAAACCCCACTACTAGAATGCTGTATGCTGACTTTACTGAATGAATTGTTAATCTATACATAACTTATGTTTCTATGGAACCTTTTTCTCTGTATAATATTCTTGTGTAATTTCTTTATGACATGCTATTAGAGCTTTTCTCCCCGAGCCTCTGCTGAAAATGGATATGTGTCCAGTCGGACTTTCCCGGTTAACAAATGTAAAATAAATAAATAGTGGTGAAAAAGGTGACAGGATATTGTATTCCAAATATACAGTGTTCTCACCTTTCTTCAACCCTGAAATACTCTGTGCCAGGGTGCTGTAAAGGAGACTTTTTACAATATTTAAGCCTTTTGATTTAGGGGGAGTAGTATGAATTCCATCCTGACTGTAGATCATTAAAGTAGCCCTTTGTCCCTGCACAGATAGTGGGGAAGGTGTCAAATTGGCAAAGGTATTTTCAGCAAATGTAAAATGCTTGAACACTGTTCACTGAAACTAATTTCACCAACAGTGAAGTTTGCCCCATGATATTCCAGCAGTATAAGAGTTTGCCATTACTATTTATGTGTATTTTAAAGGTTCAGTGGATGCGTTTTCATCTGAACTCTACTCCCTGCCAAAAAAAGTTCTAACACTTCCATTAGAACCAGATATAACTGGATTTTTAAACATAAACCATGTTGCCAATCCACCACAACAAATAAGCTCTATAACAAAAGAAAAAATAAAAGCTTGTTAAGTCCCTTAACAAAGCTGCCCACAATGAACACTTAATTAAAAAGATCAGAAAGGAAGTAAAAGTGACCATCAAAAGATCAGTGCTGAACATGAACTGAAACTGGTATCAGAAGCCAATGATAACTACAAATCCTTCTTTAGTTGCATTAGAGCAACACCTTACAATCTGTGCAACTAATCCAAAAATGGCATTATACTATGATCGTAAACAGATGGCTAACATGCTTGCAGACAGATTTACTGCTAATTTTACTCCAAAAATAGTCACCGAAATTCCACTAATCCATGAGCCCCACTCAGTCCCTAAAATCAACATAGAACATGTCCTGGCTGTGCTCTCGCTTGAACTAAAAATAGAGCTTTCATGGTCTCTGACAATTTACCTAGATAATTAGCAGAAGCAGACTTCCTTTCACTGAACCTATCCTACATCTGTTTAACTTAAAGGGACAATCCCAGTGTTTAAAATTAGGGTCCGAGTTAAGTGGACAGATGTCACGCCCACTTTGACATGTCACTTTCATTCCCACCCACAGTGTCAATGTCATTTTACTTTTAGATATTCTGTAAATCCACAATTCCAGTCTTGCTTCAGCTCCCAGGATAAACTAATCTTTGGATTTGTGTTCCTCTCTGAATTACATTGGATTGAGGAACTATGCCTCCAGCTCCTGGCTCATATTTAAAATAAAGAAAGCTATGCCAGGGAAAAGGGACATCAGTGTATACTAATTTTTTAAATTTTGCATCACTCATGCTTCTACAGATATACAAGCAGCCCACTCATAAAATACAGTGCATTTGTGTGGTCATATTCAGAAATCAGCACATATCAAACCAGAAGATGAAAGGGGAACAGAAGAGCATGTATACCAATGCTATAACCTTCTGTCACACTCTTGCTTTCTATGGCATTACTTGTAGGTCAGAAAGTCACTACAACAGGTTAGTATTCAAAAATCAGAATACAGTAAAACATGAAAGAAAGAGAAATATGGTTTCCACGACTGTTTGTCTGACTCAGATGCTTTCTATAGATAGAAGCCATGTCATAACATTTTTGTAGATGGCCAAGATTTACAATCACAACAGAATAAAATATGAAATGAAAGAAACAAACAATTATTTTTACTAATGTTTTAAAAGCCTTGCATTACTGATGTGCTTTCTAGAGTAGCAGCAGTAATCAGGTCACAAAATGCCCGAAAGGTTACTTTTCTCAATGGGTAAAATGTGCAGATTAAAATAATTTGTTTTCTCTGAGGAAGCTGCACCTTTGTGCGGCGAAAACATTTGTGATAAATAAATTCATTAAGACTACCTACTTGTTGTTGCTGGTACAAGGGCTCCGTGGTACGTTTTTGGATTCCAGTTGTTCTTGTCTTTTGCATTTGCCAGATTAAAATAATGAATGGCTCACAGGGAGAGCTGTTGTCAGTATAACTGCAATTTGAGATGGAATTTGGCTAACACTTTTGAAACTTCCTTCGGGTACTCCCCCCAGCCAAAGGTGGGCATGCCAAGAAAAGCAAACTTGAAATGTAAACAAAGGCTGAATCAAAACAAAAAAATCCCTGGGATTGTCCCTTTAAGTCTAGCCACAGAGTATGTCCCTGAGGTTTGGAAAACAGGTGTAGAGGCTCCCCTCCACAAAGATGACCCTACCACAGACTATGGGAATTACAAGCCCATTAGTCTAAGTAGCCTAGCTTGCAAGGCCAGGTAATGTATAACGTCTCACCTCTTAAAATACATTATTAAAAATTCCATATAACTATACCCACAGCAGTTGGCTTTGTCAACAACAGATCATGTTTGCTCATCTTGGAAAACGTCTTTGTGTAGGTTACAGAGAGAGATAGTTGTGAGGAGCTCCTCTGTCCAGGCAGCATATCAGGATTTGGCCATGACCTGGGGCAATGTACCTCATGATGGCATTGTAAACAAGCTAAAAGAACTAAAGGTAGGTATGATGGATTGCAAACTGGCTGAAGGATAGAACTAGCACAATTAAGGTGGCAGGTGCCTCTTAAGAAAGTAATCAGTACAGTACTTCAGTAATCAGTACTGAGATTTGTCATTGTTGGTATATACTTTTTGAACCGCCACCCCACTAACCTTTACCTGCTGTTAACCCAGTTCACTGATGACTGCAAGCTGGGTGTTATCCTCTATTCTTCTAGTTATACAGTAGCACTTTAGCAAGAGCTATTCCTTACAGACTAATGGTGTATGGAGACAGTGTTCTAACTAAATGAAAAATGTGAAGCCATGGCATCTTAATGAAACATACCTCATCTAACACTTACAGTAAAGGAAGCACCCCAGTCTACATGGAAAAGGTAGTCAGGAATCTCAGTACCTGGGTTGACATTTCCTTCACTTTTGACCACCATATTTCAACAGTGGTTAGGGAGTCCTTCAATCTAATTCAACTGTTTTACAAAGGTATCTTATATAAGGGAAGTGATGTTATTGTCCCTCTGTAACCATCCCTAATTTGACCAATTGTTCAGTATAATGCCCCTTTATGCATGTACCTAGGCAGACTTACTATGCAGCTAAAAAGGTCCCAAAGGTTCTTGATGGTAAAGATTATTGGCGTTAAACCCCCTTAGCTACAGCAACAGTCCAGAATCCCTATCTTTATATTTTTTTTCTTATAAACTCCTGTGTGGAGATCTATACCTGACATTCTGTGCCATCAAAGACCCCATCCTAATGGATCTCTAATACTTTCACAGGATGAATGACTATACACATCCTCAGACCAGGAATTTGAACCTCCAATGACATGTAAGTAAAACATGCTGGGGGGTAGATTCATTACCCAGTGTTGCCCCATCTCTGAAACACATTGCCCTGCATGCTAAGAAGATTAACACCCTCCTTCAAGAATGAACCTTAAATGTATGAATACTTAGAAATTCATTCCCATTCTGACCTGTTTTATCCTCTTGGACGTGGAGTATATCTCAAGGGTGTTATTTGACAAGGTGTACATGGTCGTCAGATTGGGTCTATATTAAAACATTGAAGGCTTAAAACAGTGAATGATGTTTCATCGACCCTTTTTCAGCGAAAACTGAAAATGTCGACACCTCAGAACAACGATTTCTTTCCTAGGGAAAGAAATCGCTGTTCCAACCAATAAAAAATACAAAACAGTAAACACTTCTAAACACATGCACACATACCTTAACCCTAATTCTACCCCCCAAAATAAGTAAATAGCTGAAAACACATATGCACGTAACCCAACCATACATCTAACACAAAAAAAAAAAGTAAACATTTTAAAACATATGCACTTACCTTAACCCGCACCCTAACCCGAAGGTCAGTAACTCTTGCACATTTACATAAATAGTTCCAAACACATACACACTTACCTTAACCCTAATTCTACCTCCTCAAAACAAAAGTAAACAGCTTAAAACATATATGCACTTAACTAAACCGTACATCTACCGCAAAAAAAAAAACAGTAAACACTTTCATACATATGCACTTACCTTAACCTGGACCCTAACCCTAAGGTCAGTAACTGTTGCACATTTACGCTCGGGAGCTATACCGGACAAGGGACCACACTACAGTGCAGAACACGGCAAAGTAACGAAGCAGTCAAGTGACTTCTTTCCCAGGGAAAGAATTCGCTGAACAGCAGCTTCTCTGTTTTGCCTGTTCGCGCTTTAGGTATCGATGAAAATGCATTAGACAAATGCGTTTTTGTCATTCTAAAAGGAACCCTTCAGATTTGATTGTCTTGTATTTCCTATGATCCTATGGACTTGTAGAAGGCATGCGACTGGTAAATGGATGTTCACTGGGGTGCATTTTGGCAAGGGACCTTCTGCTGAATTTTACAGTTGCTGAGGTTCTGTAACTTTGCAAGATATTAAATCAAGGAAGGGAGTGCAGAGGACTGCCCCTTACATGCAGAGTGTCAGAAGCTTGCCATCCACTGCAGCCAGATATGCTAAGCAATATTTGTATTTGTGAAATTTGATTGTATGGACCATCAGTAAAAATGGGTTTTGATCAAATGTATTGTTATCCCATATGTCTGTGTTTCCTGAACCATTTTGTCAGAGATGATACAATAATATGGGTTCTTGAAGTCACTGTTGCACACCATTCAGTCCCTGCATTTGAGGAACTGTAGCTGAGTTCACATTCTCTGTATTAAGTTTAATAAATTAAAGAAGGGTGCAGAACTCTACTAAGAGTGGGATTTGACTCTCTCCCCCATTTATAATTTCCATGGGCATGATTTTAAGGCATATAATTTAGTTTGGGGATGTGAAAGTGGCAGATTCTCATGGCTTGCAGATGATGTCATCTTTTTTGTCTCACTTGACTATAATGTCCAACTTGCACTGGAGGGGTTTGCTGCTGACGGTAAAATGGTTGTAATGTGATTCAGCTACTCTGAATCAGAGGTCAAGATGTTGCCCCAGAAGAGAGTGGATTACTCCCTGTAATTGTCTGCAAGGGTAAAATCACAGATAGAAATGGTAGAAATTAAATTATTTTACATAATAGCTGGGCTCACTCTCAGTGAAACATTGAAGAGCTCATCAAACTGGGAGGATCTCGGAGTGCAGCTACTGCTTCTCTGTGGTGAGAATGGCCAATTAAGGTAGTTTAGTCACCTTGTGAAAATGCCTGTTTAACATCTCCCGTTGGAGGTATACCAGTCATGGCTGAATGAGAAGAGACCTGAGCAGACTGAGGACACATTGGAAGGACTGTACCGTTGAGCTTGTCCTTTAATGCCTGAAGACCCCATTGTCTTGGGGAGAGGGAATTCTGGTCAGCCTCTTAGCTTGATACCAATATGATCATCAGCGAAAGGTCTATCTCTGTATTCAGTCTTCCTGACCAGTGACCGCTGCTTACCTTTCCAGGATGTGAACAACCTATTTAATTTAAATAGAACCGCTAGTGAAGCAAACATTTGCTCTAGAGACCTAAATCAATACTGCCACATTAACAATAACACATTTAAGGGCAGATACCTAACCTAATGTATCCACTCTTTTTGTAATAGGCTCCGTTTACATATCAAGCAATCTGGGTACTTCTCTGCAATCTTGAAAACTAGTCTGGATGACTGAATGACTGATAAATTTTTACCTGAGATAATTTGTGAAAATCTTCTTAATGGGAGACGCATTACTAAGCTCCCAGCAATATTTGGTGGCATGGCTGAGCTTCTCAGTGGTTTTCCTGTCCATAAGACTAGTTCTGACCTATGAACCTATAACTTCCATTTTGTTAGGCTACATGATTATGTTCCCATTTTAAATTCACAAAAGTTTGATTAATTGGCAAACAAGTGTATTTAATGAGTTTAGCTTATATGGTTACTTCAGTGGCTCAGCAGCTCATCTATTCCTGCTTTGTAAGTAAAGAAGGGTGAGCTATGGTGTGTGGTATAGAACATTAGGGGTACATGTTATAATAATATGATTGACCAGACATATATTTTGAAGTGCTTTATCAGGTAGATGAAAACAGATTTTCTTAAGGTGAAGAAAAGGAAATGATGCACGTAAGTTTCAAACCACTATAGAGGGATACACAAAATTATCTAGTATGAGTATTAGAATAAAATAAATTTAAGTAATTGTTATATAAAATTGTTCTCATTTGAAAATATATTCCACAGATTGTGGCTTTCAAAAGATGTAAAGGCCTAGAATAGATACAATGACTCTCTTCCCGTCTAAAGGAAGACAGATTGCTGACTTTACATTTACTGGATGGAGAGGCTCCCTGAAGGTCTGCTACAAAAGAATGATAACTCTTCTAAGTAAAATTGATAGACATGCTTTATGTATATCGTTACTGTGATGGCTGCATTTGGTGAAGGGGAAAGTAGGTTGTTAAAACACAGGGTACCTGGAATGATAGTTTTTACTACAAAGGTAAAATCTGTGTTATAGGAAACACCATTAATATATAAACTCAGAATAGCTCCAGTACAAGAGAAAAGTTGTTAATAGGCAGAAAATAAAAGAAATATGAGAAAGAGTATTGGGCAAGGCATTAATGGTTATTGGAGGTAAAAATGTAATTGCAGTTGTTACTTATGCAACAATTGCATATTCTGCGATAGAATGTTAATGAATTATTACTTAAAAGCAGCAGAAAGCTCTACAATATATTAGGCATACAGAAATCCTGCAACAGACACATTTAGAAAAAGAGTGGTAAAACACTTTCATAATAAAAAGTGGGTGGGTGGCCTATTTTGCCAGAATAGAAGGGAAGAAAAAGATGAATTTTAATTTTAATAACACAGAATGCTCAACTTAAAATAAAAGAAGGCCAGAGAGATTCACAAGACAGATACATGATAACAAAGGCTGACTGGAAAGGTACTGAACTAACAGTAATGTAACACCTCCAAAGGCTGCAAGAAAAGATTTAACACAAATATTGGGAGAACTGATAGCTTTCCACTCAGACATACCAATAGCTGCTGGAAACTGGAATACTGTAAGTAGTAAAGTTGATGTATCGGAGGACCCATATAATATAGTATACCTCCTGAGGGCATATTTCAAGAAGCATATATGACAAATTTGGTTTAGTAGATGTAATGATAGTTAAGAGAAGGGAAGAGAAATGTACCCATTGTTCACAAATTTATGAGACTTTGGCTAGATTAGATAGATGCTATGTCCTAAAGGATTTCAGTAATATGGTACATGAAATGGAAACACGCCTAATATTACTGTCCGATCATGCACCACTTAGAGTAACACTGCAACGCTATGTCAGTGGACAAAGAGAAAGATATTGACACTTTACTGCTTATCTTTTGTGGCAAAGGCAATTTGAAAAATGGGCAGTACAAACTTTACTAAATGAATTACAGCACCCGATGGTAAATCACTTAGTGATGGACTAGAGCAAATGTAAATAGAATATCATATGACTGACAAGCTAAAAAGTTACTGAACTTTGAAGAAAAGCATAGGAAAAGTATAAGTAGGATTATTACATCTAAGGGATTTATAGTGGAAGAAAAGAAAAGAGGAGCCTGAGGCTATAGATGAGAAACTCAAGGAGGCTAAGTAATTAAGTGTTAAGAATATTTAGTGTTGAAGGCTAAGACATTTAGATAGCAGAACTTTCAGGTAAATGCAAGAACATTAAAGCTTCTCTCCAAGAGAGTAAAACACAAAAAGTAGAAAGCATGATTGTGAAATTATAAATCACAAAGATGGTGTACTAAAGACAGATTCAAACAAAATAAGAGAAGTGATGACTTCATGATGTCAACAATAAAAGGGATGGAATGGAAGATTATTTAAAGTAAATAAACATGCTCAAATTAAGAGATGAAGAACCTCAGTATTTATTATTAAAAATAGATGAAAATGAAAGCAGAGAGGCAATAATGTCTCAAATGTCAGAGAAAGCACCAGAGACTGATGGAATACCCATACAGATTTGGAAATGGGAGAGGAGGGAAGTGATCAGAGTCAGGGTGGTCTACTTTAATGGCATTCTAGAAAGTAGAGAAGTCCAGTTAGCAAAGACGCTTCCTAGAATAATTGGATTAAACCAATGCGATTTTATAGAGAGCAGGTGGATTTTTGATAACATATTAAAAACAGTGCTGTTACAGTGATGCAATAGACAGAAAAGTAACTTTTATGGTAATCAGACTTGGTGTGGAAAAGGCTTTTGACCAAGTGAGTTGGGAATTAAAAAAAAAAAAAAATTTTAGAATTATTTAGCTTCAGCCACACAATGGATATATGTAATATTTAATATTTACCAGGGAGCAACAGCTAGAATAAAATGTGCAGTAGGCCATCAAAGGCAATAGTGTTGATTAGAAGTATGAGACAAGTGTGCCCTCTTTCTCTGTTTCTGTTTGCAGTATATTTGGAGATGTTGGATACGGGTATAAGGAAATAAAATACAAAGGGCATGAAGTGGGAAAGGGAAAAGAAAAGATAGCCCTTTTTTCAGATGATATCATATTATATCTTTCAGAACCAGAGAGTGACACTGAAAAGCTCTTCATGAAGTTAAAACATTTTGGAACCTTAGCAGGATATAAAGTGAATAAACTAAAATGAAGGCAGTTGTCATGAATTATACTACAATTTCTCATCTGTTTCAGAATTTATCTTATGTGTGGGGTCAATAAGAAGATAAAATACTTAGGAGTCTGGCTGGTGAGAGATCAAAATCAGGCAGCAAGGAAGACGTGGAATAAGACTATGAATACGATTATTACAAAAATTAGACAATGGAAATTGACATTCCTGGATTTGGATAATAAAATACAAGCAATACAAGCGTTTCTAGTACTGTTAGCTCTGTATGTAGGACAAGCATATTTGTATAAGGCAGAGGAATGGATCTGGGGAAAAATTTAAAAAGGAGTTGGTAGCTTTTATTTGGGACCATAAGAAAGAAAGTGTTAGCTGGGAATTACTGACTTTGCCTAAGGCGATGGAAGGGCTAAGACTACCAGATCTAGAGTTAAATTATAAGGCATCATAGGAAAGATTAGTCTATCTACTTCAAAACCAAATGTAAATGTCTAAATAGAAACAGCTAATATTATTGGCAGGGCAAGGAGAGAGAGAGAGAGAACAGTAGGGCAACAAGATGTATGAAGTAAACTGAATAACACTTAAAAAGACAATGTAATATGCACAAAGTTACATAGGTAAGTTAGTCAATCAATGCATTTCATCAAGGGACATGAACAATTTGGCTTTCAGAATATTACCTATAGGGTACACCACACAGACATATGGAGGGAGGGGGAAGTAAGAGATTATAAATCTGTGGAAGGAAAAGAGAGCTGACATAATGGAAGGAAATGATGAAGGGAAGTGTTATTAAATAATGTGATAAAGTTAAAGATGAATTTTACTTACATAAGAAAGATCAGGTGGAACATCTAGGGCTATTTACACTGAGAAAACAAACATTGAGAGGCAATGACTTCCTTTGTGAAATACCAAATTTAGTGAAACTCAGAATCAAAAACAAACAAATCAAGCAGAAAAGAGATTATTAAGTAAATCATATAGGACTTTGATCTGAGGAAGGAGGCTATCTCAAAATTAATAGGAAAATGGGGTAGGGTGGTAGGTGGCAATATATATCAGAGGAATATTGGAGAGAGAGAGAGATATGTTTAGCCCCCTAGATACACAAGTCAAGAAAATCCAGGAACTTTGCATGGAAATGCTTGCACAAGAATTTTATACACCTGCTAAACTTGATCAAATGTTCCCGTCAGTTTTAAATGTCTGCTGGAGATGTCAAGAACAAGTGTGAGAAACATGGGAACATGTAGTTTGGGACTATGAAGGATTACAATAACTGAAAAATGGGCTGAACATGAAAATAAAACTAATTCTAGAGAAGAAACTAAACCTTACTGCTAGTATGTTCTTGCTTAGTAATATCGGTCAGAAGTGTTCTGGGTCAGCTAAGACTTTGATTACCTTGCTTTTAATAGCAGCTAAAAAGTCATACCAAAAACTGGAACTTGAAAAGAAATCCTGCAATTGCAGAGGTTGATAGTTTAATGACTGATACCCAAGAAATGGAGCTACGATATATAGGTGATAACAGGAAAGGCTATGTTAAAATGAAATAGAGGATAGGGTTATGCACTTCAGTCCTCAATGATTTGCCAGAAAACTGCAAATTTTATGAGGAACACATCAAAAATATGAAGCAAAAATCTGGACATTCTGTGAAAATCTGGACAGTTGAGAGGTATGTTTTATGAATTCTCATTTTAACACCCATTTCTGTATGAGCCCCTAACCCAATCAGTGTAGACACAATTTCAAAGAGCCAATGAAAGGTCATTTCTTACAATCTGTTTCTGGTCAGCATCCTGCCACTTAGCCATACCTGCTTAGAATGACCTCTTCACATCTTTCTGAGCTGACTGTGTGTAGGCATATCTCTTCCAATCCTTGTATCCTCTGCACATATGCACATTGCTCTCAGTATACTTTCCCTTCCTGGTACAGCTTGCAATATTTGCCTGTGTAGTTCTTCTTGCTGTCTGTCCAAGCACAGGAGACAGGTTTGTTCATAGGCAAGCTTGTTTGTTTGCTCTGCGTGCTTGTGCTGCTCAACATGTTTTCATGGCCACCATCTCTGTTGCTGGCCATGAATACACGCTTCTGTTTGTGTAAGCCTGATGATCAGCATGCATATGTGATAAGCACTGCTGTCCATTGCGTTAACATGTGAACATCATTTAGGCTTCACATGAAGCCCCCATGATTGCTTGTGTAAGCCTGATGATCAGCATGCATATGTGATAAGCACTGCTGTCCATTGCGTTAACATGTGAACATCATTTAGGCTTCACATGAAGCCCCCATGATTGCTTGTGTAAGCCTGATGATCAGCATGCATATGTGATAAGCACTGCTGTCCATTGCGTTAACATGTGAACATCATTTAGGCTTCACATGAAGCCCCCATGATTCTTCATGAATCCCGGGAATTATATAAACAGTTTTGTTTTTAAAGGTCCTAGAGTTTAGATTTTTGGTTGATGGAGTTTAGAGAAGATAAGTCTAATGCCGTTTGCATGGTTTAGTATAGATTTTCAGTTATTTGGAATGAAGATGCAGCACTTTTTTAATCAGACTACAAACACCTTATTTGGATGTATAATCACGTGAAATTGAATTTTGGAATGGCATTGTCTTGATGGCAATGATTTTGGTTATTATATTGCTTATGGCATTTGTAGTTTTATTGCTAACTTTTTTTAGCAAATTAAATAATGTTCTAACTTTTTGAATGATGCAGCCTGTCCTGTACATTGGAAATGAGATGGAAAACATTTTTTTTAATTCTATTTATTTATTTATTTCTCATTTCTCACATTATTTTGGGGCTGAGTAAGATAGTCTGTTATTCCAGGAACAATATAGCCAGTATAGTAGCTTTTTTGACCAGCCAATAACTAACCATCCATAGGCAATATCTTTATAAACGGAGCAGCAGACTTTGAATATATTACATCCTTGATCACAATCAGATTAGTCTGAAAACCATTTATTTTGACTTGTAGTATATGTTTGTTTGACCCACATCATTTGAATGTGATGCCCAAGAGGCGAACATACTAAGTTTTTTTTTGCATCAAAAGGTTTACATTTCTTTAATAAACTGGGGTTGCTTAACTAACATTGCCAGTACAGGAATTTTATTATTTTTGTTTATTTTTTTACTGGAACCAGACATTCAGTAGGCATATTATTTAAAAAGTATGTGACATATGATCCTACCAAGCATTCAGTGGGAACAGTATTTGTCATCCATGTTACATATGATCCTACCAGGCATTCAGTGGGCAAGTTATTTACCATGCACATTACTTATGATCCTACCAGGAGTTAAGTGTAAACACTATTTACCATGCAATGTACATATGATCCAACCAGGCATTGAGTGGGAACAATATTTACCATGCTTTTATATATGATCTTACCAAGCATTCAGTGGGCACATTATTTATCATGCATGTCACATATGATCATACCAGGCCTCCAGTGGGCATATTATTTAACATACTTATTACATACGATCCTACCAGACATCCAGTTGGCAAAGTATTTACCATGCATGTTAAATATGAAATTACCTGGCATTAAGTGGGCACATTATGCACCATCCTTGTTACATATAATCCTACTAGGCATACAGTGGGCAAATTATTTACCAAGTATATTACATGCAATTCTACCAGACATTCACTAGGCATAGTATTTACCATGCATGATGCATATGATCCTACCAGGCTTCAAATGGGCACATTATTTACCATGCTGTTATATATGATCCTACCAGGCATTCAATGAGCATATTATTTACCATGCATGGTACATATGATCCTACCAGACAGCTAATGGGAACATTATTTACCATGCATGTTACATATGATCCTACCAGGAATACAGTGGGAAATGTATTTACTATACGTGTTACATATGCTACCAGACATTCAGTGGGCAAAGGTTTTACCATGCATGTTACATATGATACTACCAGGCATTCAGTGTGCACATTATTTAATATGCATGTTACATATGATCCTACCAGGCATCCAGTGTGCACATAATTAACCATGCATGTTACATTTGATCCTACCAGACATCCAGTGGGCAAAGTACTTACCATGCATGTTACATATGATCCTACCAGGCATCCAGTAGGAACATTATGTAGCATGCATGTTATGTATGATCCTACCAGGCGATCAGTGGGCACATTATTTAGCAAACATATTATGTATAATCCAACCAGACATTCAATGGGCACATTATTTACCATGCATGTTGCATATGATCCTACTAGGCATTCAGTAGACACATTATTTACCATGCATGTTACATATAATCCTACCAGGCATCCAGTGGGAACATGATTTATGATGCATATTACATATGATTCTACCACACATTCACTGGGCATATTGTTTGCTATGCATGATACATATGATCCTACATGGCATTCACTGGGCACATTATTTACCACACATGTTACATATGATCCTAATAGACTTTCAGTGGGCACATTATTTACCATGCATGTTACATATGATCCTAACAGGTATCCAGTGGGCACATTATTTATCATACATATTACATATGATTTTACCACACATTCACTGAGCATATTATTTGCCATGCATGATACATATGATCTTACAAGGCATCCAGTGGGCACGTTATTTAGCATGCGTCTTATGTACGATCTTACCAGGCATTTAGTGAGCACATCATTTACCATTCATGTCGCATTTGATCCTACAAGGCATTCAATGGGCACTTTATTTACCATGCATGTTACATGATCCTACAAGGCATTAAGTGGGCAAATTATTTGCCATGTATGTTACACAGGATTATACCAGACATTCATTGGGCATATTATTTACCATGCATGAAACATATCCTACCAAGCATTCAGTGGGCATATTATTTGCCCTGCATGTTGCATATGATCCTGCCAGTCATACAGTGGACATATTTACCCTCCTTGTTATGGATGATCCTACCAGGCAATCAGTGAGCACATTATTTACCATGCATGTTACGTATGATCCTAAAAGGCATCTAGTGGGCACATTATTTACCATGCATATTACATATGATTCTACCACACTTTCACAGAACATATTATTTACCATGCATGATACATATGATCCTACCAGGGATCCAGTAGGAACATTATTTAGCATGCATGGTATGTTTATTCCTACCAGGCATTCAGTGGGTACATTATTTAGCATGCATGTTATGTATAATCCAACCAGGCACTCAGTGGGCACATTACTTACCTTGCATGTTACATATGATCCTACCAGGCATTCAGTAGGCACATTATTTACCATGCATGTTACATATAATCCTACCAGGCATCCAGTGGGCACATTTATGATGCATATTCCATATGATTCTACCACACATTCACTGGGCATATTACTTGCTATGCATGATATATATGATCTTACATGGCATTCACTGGGCACATTATTTATCATACATATTATGTATGATGCTACCACACTTTCACTGGGTATATTATTTGCCATGCATGATATGGGTCTATATTGCAACATTGAATGCTTAAAACAGCGAACGATGTTACACAGACACATTTTCAGTGAAAGCTGAAAATGTTGAATCCAAAGAACAGCGATTTCTTTCCTAGGGAAAGAAATCGCTGTTCCAACCCCCGCAAAAAAAAAAAAAAAAACACATTACACACTTCCAAACAAATACACAGATACCCAGTCCTAATTATAGTCCCCCAAAAAACAGTAAATAACTAAATACACATATGCACATAACCCAAACATACATTTAACGAAAAAAAAAAACAGTAAACATTTTAAACCATATGCACTTACCTTAACCCGCACCCTAATCCTAAGGTCAGTAACTCTCGCACATTTACATAAACAGCTCCAAACACATACACACTTACCTTAACCCTAATTCTACCCCCAAAACAAAAGTAAACAACTGAAAACACATACACACGTAACTCAACCATACATTTAACACAAAATATAAAACAGTAAACACTTTCATACATATGCACTTACCTTAACCCGTACCCTAACCCTAAGGTCAGTAACTGCTGCACAATCATGCTCGGGAGCTATACCGGACAAGGGACCACACTACACTTCAGAACACAGCAAAACAATGAAGTGGTCAAGCGACTTCTTTCCCAGGGAAAGAATTCACTGAACAGCTACTTTGCTGTTTTGCCTGTTCGCTCTACATGTGTCGATGAAAACACACTCAACATAATGTATTTTCGTTGTACTCATAGGAACCCCATGATACATATGATCCTTCAAGGCATCCGGTGGGTACATTATTTACCATACATGTTACATATGATCCTACTAGGCATTCAGTAGGCAGATTATTTACAATGCATGTTATGTATGAGCCTACCAGGCATTCAGTGAGCACATTATGCACCATGCATGTTACATATGATCCTACCAGGCATTCACTGGGCACATTATTTACCATGCATATTACGTATGATCATACCAGACATCCAGTAGGAACATTATTTACCATGCATGTCACATATTATCCTAACAGGCATCCAGTGGGCACACTGTTTATGCTGCATATTACATAGGATTCTTCTATACATTCACTGGGCATATTATTTACCATGCATGATACATGTGATCCTAACAGGCATCCAGTGGGCACATTATTTAGCATGCATGCCATGTATGATCCTACCAAGCATTCAGTGAACAGATATCTACTGGGCACATTATTTACCATTCATGTTACAGATGATCCTACCAGGCATCCAGTGGGCAGATAATTTACCCTATATGTTACATATGATCCTACCAGAAATCCAGTGTGCAAAGAATTTACCACTCAGGTTAAACATGATACTACCAGGCATTCATTGGGCATATTATTCAGTCTGCATGTTACATATGATCCTACCAGGCATTAAGGAGGAATATTATTTACCATGCATGTTACATATGAGTCTACCAGACATGCATTGGGCATATTATTTACCGTGCATGTTGCATATGATCCTACAAAACATCTGCGGATACATTATCTACCATGCTTGTTATGGATGAACCTACCAGGCATTCAGTGAGCACATTATTTACTATGCATGTTACATATGATCCTACCAGACATCCAGTGGGCACATTATTTACCAAGCATGTTACATATGATCCTACCAGGCATCCAGTGGGCACATTATTTACCAAGCATGTTATGTATGATTCTATAAGGCATTCATTGGGCACAGTATTTACCATGCATGAATGTTACATATGAACCTACCAGGCATTTAGTGGGCACATTATTTACAATGCACATTATATGTCATCCTGCAAGGCATCTATGGGCACATTATTTAACTTGAATGTTATGTATGATCCTACCCAACATTCTGTGGGCAAAGTTTTTACTATTCATGTTACATATGATCCTACCAGGCATTCAGTCGGAACATTATTTACCATGCATCCTACATATGATCCTACCAGACATTCAATGGGCACAAATGCATGTTACATATGATCCTACCAGGCACATTATTTACTATGCAAGTTACATATGATCCTACCAGGCTTCCAGTGTGAACATTATTTACCATGCTATTATATATGATCAAACCAGGCATTGAGTGGGCAAAATATTTACCATGCATGTTACATATGATCATACCAGGCATCCAGTGGACCATTATTTACCAAGCATATTGCATATGGTTCTACCATTCATTCACTGGGCTTAGTATTTACCTTGCATGTTACATATGATCCTAACAGGCATTGTTTATGCAATGATTTACCATGAATGTTACATATAACACTACCAGGCATTCAGTGAGCTGTTTATTTATCATGCATGTTACATATGGTTATGCCAGGCATCCAGTAGGGACATTATTTACTATGCATATTACATATAATTCTACCAAACATTCACTTGGCTATTATTTGCCATGCATGATACATATGATCATACCAGGCGTACAGTAGGCACTCTATTTACCATGCATGTTATGCATGATCTTACCAGGCATTCAGTAAGCACATTATTTACCATTTACGTTACATACGATCCTACCAAACATTCAGTAAGCACATTACCGATGCATGTTACAGATGATCCTACCAGACTTTAGTGGGCATCTTATTTACCACGTATGTTACATATGATCCTATCAGACATCCAGTGGACACATTATTTACTATGCATTTTACAGATGATTCTAACTAGCATTTAGTGGGCTCATTACTAACCATGCATGTTATACATGATCCTATCAGACATTCAGTGGGCACATTATTTTCCATGCATGTTACACATGATCCTACTATGTATACAGTGGGCACATTATTTACCAAGCATATTGCATATGATTCTACCAGACATTCATTGGGTTTAGTATTTCACTTGTATGATACATATGATACTACCGGGCATTGTTTATGCAATTATTTACCATGCATGTTGCATATAACACTACCAGGCATCCAGTGGGTATATTATTAAATATGCATGTTACATATGACCCTACCAGAGATCCAGTGGACAATGTATTTATCATGCATGTTACATATGATCCCACTAGGCATTCAGTTGGCACATTAGTTAACATGCATGTCACACATGATCCTACCAGGCATTCAATGGGCACATTATTTACCATGCATGTTACATATGATTATACCAGACATTCTGTGAGCACATTATTTACCACTGTGCCCACAGAATACCTGGTAGGATCACATGTAACATGAGTGGCAAAAACTGTGACCACTGGATGTCTGGTAGGATCATATGTAATTGTGAACATTAGTCACCATGCATCTTACATATGATCCTACCAGTCATTCAGTGGGGACATTATTTACCATGTAAGTTCTGTATGATCCTTTCAGACATCCAGTGAGCACAAGATTTACCATGCATGTTACTTATGATCCTACCAGGCATTCAATGGGCACATTATTTACCATGCATGATATGCATGATCCTACCAGACATCCTGTGGCACATTATTTACTATGCATGTTACATATGATCCATCCAGGCATTCAGTTGTCACATTATATACCATGCATGTTATGTATGATCCAGAAGGTACATCATTTACCATGCAGGATACATATGTTCCAAACCAGGCATCCAGTGGATAACATATTTACCATACATGTTACATATGATCATACCAGGCTTTCAGTGGCCTCATTATTTACCATACATGATTCATATGATCATACCAGGCATACGGTGGGCACATTATTTACCATGCATACTGCATGGGATTCCACCAGACATTCACTGGGCACATTATTTACATGCATGCTACATATGGTCCTACCAGACATCCAGTGGGCACATTATTTACGATGCATGTTACATATCATCCTCCCAAGCATTCAGTGGGTATGTTAGTTACTGCACATTTTAGATATGATCTTACCAGATAGTCAGTAAATACATTATTTAAAATGCATGTCACATTTTCTCCAACCAGGTATTCAGTGGGCACAGTATTCACCATGCATGTTACATATGATCCTTATAGGCACTCAGTAGGCACGTTATTAACCATACATGTTACACATGATCCTATAAGGCATTCAGTGTACACATTATTTACTATGCATGATATATATGATCCTCCCAGGCATTCAGTTGGGAAAGTATTTACCAGACATGTAACATATGATCCTACTGGGCTTTCAGTGCGAAAACTATTTACCATGCATATTACATATGATCCAGCAAACATCCACTTTGCCCATGATTTATCATGCATATTACATATGATTCTACCATACATTCATTGGGCATATTATTTACCATGCATGATACATATGATCCTACCAGGCATCTACTGGGCACATTATTTGCCATGCATATTATGGATAATCCTACCAGGCATTCAGTGGGCACATTATTGACCATGCGTGATGCATATGATGCTATCAGGCACCCACTGGGCACATTATTTAGCATGCATGTTATATATGATCTTACCAGACATTCGGTGGGCAAAGTGTTTACCATGAATGCTGCATATAATCCTAACAGGCATTCAGTGACACATAATTTACCATCCACATTACAGATGATCCTACCTGGCATTCAGTGGACATATTATTCACAATGCATGTTACTTATGATCTATACCTGACATCCAGTGGGCAAGTTATTTACCATGCATGTTATGTATGATACAAGGCATTCAGTGGGCACATTATTTATCATCCATGTTACATATAATCCTACCAGGCATCTAAATGGTGCAGTATTTACCATGCATCTAGTGGGCAAAGTAATTACAATGCATGTTATATATGATCATATTAGGCATTCAGTAGGCACATTATTTACCATGCATGTTGTATATGATCCTACAAGGCATCTAGTGGGCACATTATTTACCATGAGTGTTACATATGAACCTTCCAGGTAGTCAGTGCGCACATTATTTACCATACATGTTACATATGATCCTACTTGACATCCAGTGGGCAACGTATTTGCCACGCGTGTTATACATGATCCTACTAGGCATCCAGTGGGCACATTATTTATCATGCATATTAGATATGATTCTACCAGACATTCATTGGGTATAGTATACTATTTACCATGTGTGACACATATGATCCTAAAAGGCATCCACTGGGCACATTACTTACATTGCATGTTGCATACAATCCTGCCAGATATCCAGTGGACACATTATTTACCACGCATGTTATGGATGTTCCTACCAGATATTCAGTGAGCATACTATTTACCATTCATGTTACATATGATCCTACCAGACATCCAGTAGGCACATCATTTGCTATGCGTGTTACATATAATCCTACCAGACATTCAGTGTGCACATGATTTTCCATGCATCATAGATATGATCTTATCAGCATTTAATGGGCACATCATTTACCATGTATGTTATGTATGATACCAACAGGCATTCAGTGAGCACATTATTGACCATGCATGCTACATATGATCCTATCAGCCATGAAGTAAGCACATTATTTACCATGTATGTTATAGATGATCCTACCTGGTGTTCAGAGAGCACATTATTTACCATACATGCCACATTTGATCCTATGAGGCATTCAGTGGGCACCTTATTTATCCTGCATGTTACATATGATCCTACAAGGCATTAAGTGGGCATATTATTTACAGTGTTACTTAGGATTCTACCAAACATTCACTGGGTATATTATTTACCATGTATGATACATATCCTACCAAGCATCCAGTAGGCATATTATTTACCCTGCATGTTACATATGATCCTACCAGACATCCAGTGGACACAATATTTACCATCCTTGATATGGGTGATCCTGTCATGCAATCAGTGAACACATTATTTACCATGCATGATACATATGATCCTACCAGGCATTTAGTGCACACTATATTTACCTTGAATGTTGCATATGATCCTATCAGGCATCCAGTGAGCACATTATTTACTGTGCATGCTACAGATAATCCCCTGTCATTCAGTGGGCACCTTATGCATGTTACATGTGATCCTATCAGACATCCAGTGAGCACATGATTTACTGTGTGTGCTACAGATGATCCCCTGTCATTCAGTGGGCATATTATTTACTATGCATGTTACACATCATCCTGTCAGATGTACTGTGGGCACATTATTTTCCATGCATGTTACATATGATCTTACTAGGTATACAGTGGGCACATTATTTAGAAAGCAAATTGGATATGATTCTGCTAGGTATTCACTGGGCTTAGTATTTACCTTTCATGATACATATGATCCTACCGGACATTGTTTGTGGAGTCATTTGACTCCATACTTCATACTTCCATACGTCATATACTAATTATATTTCCAGTCTATTTTGTCTTCCTCCTTCCCTATATGTATATACTTAAGTACCTCACGTTATGTAAAGGTTTCCTCTAAAATGTTGTATTTATCCAACTATATGCTAGTTTTGAATTTGTATATTACTGAAAACCATTTTATGTCTTCATTTGTTAACATTGCTAATGTATGTCTCCTTTGGCTATTTATGGCTTGTAATTTGTTAATTTCTATAATGTGTGTCTCTTTAATTGCTGGAGTTTTCTCCCAGGGACTTCGCTGAAAAAGGACCTGTGTCCAGTCAGACTTTCCCGGTAAACAAATGTAAATAAATAATTAAATAAAAATTTACCATGCGTGTTACATATAACGCTACCAATAATCCAGGTGTACATTGTTTAACATGCATGTTACATATGACCCTACCAGAGATCTAGTGGGCAATGCATTTATCATGCATGTTACATATGATCGTACTAGGCATTCACTGGGCACATTAGTTGTCATGCACGTTACATATGATCCTACCAGATATTCAGTGGGTGCCTTACTTACACATGCATTTTATATATGACTCTACCAGACATTCTGTGAGCACATTCTTTACCATACATGTTACATATGATCCTATAAGGCATTCAGTGTACACTTTATTCACTATGCATGTTATATATGATCCTCCCAGACATCCAGTTGGGAAAGTATTTACAGTGCATGTAACATATGATCCTACTGGGCTTTAAGTGCGAACACTATTTACCATGCATATTACATATGTTCCTACCAGGCATCCAGTGGGCCCATTATTTATCATGCATATTACATATGATTCTACCAGACATTCACTGTGCATATTATTTACCATGCATGATACATATCTTACCAAGCATCCAGTGGACGTATTATTTCCCCTGCATGTTGCATATAATCCTACCAGAGATCCAGTGGACACATTATTTACCATCCTTGTTATGATGGATCTTACCACACAATCAGTGAGCACATTATTTACCATGCATGTTACATATGATCCTAACAGCCATCCAGTGGGCACATTATTTACCAGATATGTTACATATGATCATACCAAGTATTCAGTGGACAGGTTATTTACAATGCATGTTATGTATGATCCTACCAAGTGTACAGTGAGCACATTATGTACTAGGCATGTCACATATGATCCTACCAGATATCCAGTGGGTACATTATTTACCATGCATGTTTCATATGATTCTATCAGGCATTCAGCGGGCACGTTGTTTACCATGTATGTTACACATGATCATAACAGACATCTAGTGGGCACATTATTTTCCATGCATGTTACTTATGTATGATCCTACCAGGCATTCAGTGGGCACATTATTTAGCATGCATGCCATGTATGATCCTACCAAGCATTCAGTGAACAGATATCTCATGGGGACATTATTTACCCTTCATGTTACATATAATCCTACCAGAAATCCAGTGAGCAAAGAATTTACCACTCAGGTTAAATATGATCCTACCAGGCATTCAGTGGGCATATTATTCACCCTACATGTCACATATGATACTGCCAGGCATTAAGTGGGAATATTATTTACCATGCATGTTACAGATGATTCTACCAGACATGCACTGAGCATATTATTTACTGTGCATGATACATATCCTACCAGGCATCCAATTGGCAGAATTACCCTGCATGTTATATATGATCCTAGCAGACATCCAGTTGGTATTTAGCATGCATGTTACATATGATCCAACTAGGTATTCAGTGGGCACATTATTTACCATACTCGTTGCATATTATCCTATGAGGCATTGCTTGTGCAATTATTTACCATGCATGTTACATATAACATTACCAGGGATGCAGTTGAAACATTTGACATGCATGTCACATATGACACTACCAAAGATCAAGTAGGCAATGTATTTACCACGCATGTTACATATGATACTACTAGGCATTCACTGCACACATTACTTACCATACATGTTACATCTGATCCTACCAGGCATTCAGTGTGCACATTATTTACCATGTATGTTACATATGATCCTACCAGGCATTCAATGTGCACATTATTTGCCATGTATGTTACATATGATTCTACCAGACATTCAGTGGACACATTATTTTAACTACTCTACACCAGCCATCCAGTGGACATATTTTTTAATCATGCATATTAGATATGATTCTTCCAGACATTCACTGAGCATACTATTTACCATGTATGAGGCATATGATGCTACAAGGCATGCAGTGGGCACATTACTTGCAGTGCATGTTACATGTGATACTGCCAGATAGCCAGTGGACACATTATTTACAAAGCATGTCATGGATGATCTTAGCAGGCATTCAGTGAGCACATTATTTACCATGCATGTTACATATGATCGTACCAGACTTCCAGTGGGCACATCATTTACCATGCATGTTACATATAATCCTACCATGCATTCACATGATTTACCATGCATCTTAGATATGATCTTATTAGTAATTCAGTGGGCGCATTATTTACCATGTATGTTATGTATGATCCCAACAGGCATTCAGTGAGCACATTATTTATCATGCATGTTACATATGATCCTATCAGCCATGAAGTGAGCACATTATTTATCATGCATGTTACAGATAATCCTAACTGGCATTCAGTAGGCACATTTACCATACATGTTACTTATGATCATACCAGACATCCAGTGGGCAAGTTATTTACCATGCATGTTACATATGATCCTACAAGGCATGCAGTGGGTACATCATTTACCATGCATGTTACATATGATCCTACCTGACATCTAATGGCCACAGTATTTACCATGCATGTTACATATGATCCTACCAGACATTAGGTGGGCAAAGTATTTACTATGAATGTTACATATGACTCTACCAGGGCATTCACTGGGTACATTATTTACGATGAACATTACATATGATCCTACAAGGCATCCAGTGGGCACATTATTTATCATGCATGTTACATATGACCCTAACTGACATCCAGTTGTCAATGCTTTTACCATACATGTTACATATGATTCTACCAGGGATTCAATGGGCACATTATTTACCATGCAGCTTACACATGATCGTACCAGGCATTCAGTGGGCACATTATTTCCCATGAGTGTTACATATGCTCCTACAAGATGTTCTGTGAGCCCATTATTTAAAATGCATGTTACCTATGATCCTATCACTCATTCAGTGTGCATATTATTTACTGTGCATGTTACATATGATCCTACCAGGCTTCCAGTGGGCACTTTATTTACCATACCATTATATGTAATCAAACCAGGCATTTAGTGGGCACATTATTTACCATGCATGTAACACATGATCATGCCAGGAATCCAGTAGGCTCATTATTTACCATGCATATTACACATGATTATACCACTCATTCAGTGGGCACATTATTTACCATGCATGTTACATATTATTCTAACAGACATGCAGTGGGCACACTATTTAGCATGCTTGTTATATATGATCCAACCAGGCAATCAGTAAGCACGTTATATGATCCTACACGACATCCAGAGGGCACAGTATTTACCATGCATGTTACATATGACCCTGCCAGGTCTATATTAGAACACAGAACTTTCAAAATTTTGAGTGTTCTAATATCGAACCCTATTAACCGAAAATTTAAAACATCGAACATACAGAACAGCAATTTTTTTCCTAGGGAAAAAATTTGCTGTTCCAAAACACATACACACAACACAAGCACACCAAACAAACAGCAATCCTCACACATACACCTAAACTCTTACACCTAACCCTACACTAAACTATACATACACCACTAACTATCCACTTACCTTAACCCAAACCCTAACCCTAAGGTCCATCACTATCGCACAGTCACCTCACCCGCTCCCTAACCCTAAATCACCTACCCCACCCTAACCCTCAAGTCCACACAATCGCACACTTACCTGACCCACGTCCTAACCCTAACTCACCTACCCTGCTCTAACCCTCACGTCCACACAATCGCACACTTACCTGAACCCGACCCGTAACTTTCCACCACAGCGCTGAAAATACCAAAGCAACAGAAACGGACAACCAAATTCTTTCCCTAGGAAAAAATTTGGTTTTCTGTTTCTTCGATATTTTCAGTGTTCGCTGAAAATGGGTCGATATTAGAACACTCAAAATTTTGAAAGTTCAGTGTTCTAATATAGCCCCATCCTACCAGGTATTCAGTGGGCACACTATTTACCATGCATGTTACGTTTAATCATACAATGCATCCAGTGGGCACATTTACCATATATGTTTTAGATGATCCTATCAGGCATCCAGTGGGCAAATTATTTAACATGCATGTTGCATATGATCCCACCAGGCATTCAGTGGGTACATTATTTATTATTCAGATTACATATGATCCTACTAGGCATACAGTGGGCACATTATTTACCATGCATATTACATGTGATTGACCAGACATTCACTGGCCATATTGTGTACCATGCATGATAGATATGATCTTACCAGGCACTCAATGTGAACATTTTTTACCATGCATGTTCATGTTACATATGATCCTTTTAGCCATTAAGTAGGCAGATTATATACCATGCTTTTATATGTTTGATCCTAACAGGAATTCAGAGGGCACATTATTTACAATGTATGTTACATATGATCCTATCAGGTATCCAATGGGCACATTATTTACCATGTATGTTACATACAATGCTACCAGGCATTCAGTGGGCACATTATTTATCATACATGTTACATATGGTCCTGCCAGGCATCCAGTAGACACAGTATTTACCATGTATGTTACATATGAACTTTATTTACCATGTATGTTACATATGAACCTTTCAGACATCCAGTGAACAAAGCATTCAACATGCATGTTGCAAATGATCCTACCACACGTTCAATGGGCTCATTATTTTCCATGCATATGACATATGATCCTACCATGCTTTTAGTGGGTGCATTATTTGCCATGCATGTTCTATATTATCCTGCCTGACATCCAGTGGGCAAAGTTTATACCATGCATGTTACATATGATCCTACCAGGCATTCAGTGTACATATTATTTACCATGCATGTTACATATGATAATATCAGGCTACCAATGGGCACATTATTTACCATGCATGTTACATATGATCCTACCAGGCATTCAATGGGCTCATTATTTACCATGCATGTAAAATATGATTCTAACACACACCCAGTGGGCACATTATTTACCATGCATATTACGTATGATCTTGCTAGAAATCCAGTGGGCACATTATTTACCATGCGTATTATGTATGGTCCTACCAGGCATTCAGTAGGCACATTGTATGATCCTACCAGACATCCAGAGGGGACAGTATTTACTATGCATGTTACATAATGATCCTGCCAGGCATGTAGTGGTAAAAGTACCATGCATGTCACATATGGTCCTACCAGGCATTCAGTGGGCACATTTTTTACCCTGCATGTTACAATTGATCATGCAAGGCATCTAGTGGGATCATTATTTAACATGCATGTTAAATATGATGCTACCAGACATCCAGTGGGAAAGTTTTTACCAGGCATGTTATATCTGATCTTACTAGACATTCAGTGGGCACATTATTTACCATGCATCTTACATATGATGCTGCCAGGTATTCAGTGGGCACATAATTCACCATGCATGTTACCTGTGCTCCTAGCATAAGTTCATTGGGCATATTATTTAATCCTACCAGGCATTCAAGGGGCACATTATTTACCATGCATATCACATATGATTATACCAGACATCGAGTAGGCATATTATTTCCCATCCAAATTACATATGATACTACCAGGCATTCGGTGGGCACATTATTTTCAAAGCATGTTACATATGGTTCTACCAGACATCCAATAGGCACAATAAATTCCAAACATATTACTCATAATCCTACTAGACATCCAGTGGGCAAAATATTTACTGTGCATGTTACATATGATTCTACCAGGCATTCAGTTGACATATTATTTGCCATGCATGTTACATATGCTCTTACTAGGCATTCAGTGAGCACGTTATTTTGTTACATATGATCCTACGAGGCATTCAGTGGGCACATTATTTATTAAGCATGTTACATATGATTATACTAGGCATACAATGAGCACATTATTTACCAGGTACAGAACATGTACTTCTGCCAGACATTCACCGGGCAAATTATTTACCATACATGATACATATGATCATACCAAGCACTGAGTGTGAACATTATTTACCATGATTTTTACATATAGTCCTACTAGTCATCCAGTGAGTAAAGTATCTAACATGCATGTTATATATAATCCTACCAGGCATTCAGTGGGCACATTATTTACTATGCATGTTATATATGATCCAACCAGACATTCAGTGGCCAAACTATTTAATATGCATGTTACATATAATTCTACCAGGCATTCAGTGGGGTCTTTATTTACCATGTATGTCACATACGATCTTACCACACATCCTGTGAGCACATTATTTACCATGCATATTACATAGAGTAGAGAATTGATTATCCAAACTCAATTATCCGAAAGGTCAGTTATCAGAATGCAATCTTCCAAAGTTTTTAGGTAGGAAAAATCGTAAAGTTGGAATATGCAAACGTTATATATATTCATGTGTGTGTGTGTGTGTGTGTGTGTGTGTGTGTATGTGTGTGTGTTTGAGCTTGTAGCCTGCTCATGTGTGAAAAATATTCTTTAATTTCCAGGGCAGTTGCTGAATGGTTAAAAAGTATATTCCCTGCATGTAGAAAAAACAAGATTTTAGACGTTTCTTTAGCTGGTTCAACAATATATTTGATTATCTGAACAGTTTGATTATCCAAAAAACCCTAAGGTCCCAATTAATTCAGATAATCGACTCTCTACTGTATGATTCTACCAGACATTCACTTGGCATATCATTTACCATGCATGATACATATAATCTTACCCCACCTCCAGTAGCCACATTATTTACCATGCATGTTGTATATGATTTAACCAGGCATTCAGTGACCACATAATTTACCATTCATATTACATATGATCCTACCAGACGTCCAGTGGGCACATTATTTACCATGCATGTTACATATGATCCTACAAGACATACAGTGGGTATGTTATTTATCATGCATGTTACATATGATCCTGTCAGACATCCAGTGAGTACATTACTTACCATGTGTGTTAGATATGATCCCACCTGGCATTCAGTGGGCACATTATTTATCATGCATACATGATCCTATCAGACATTCAGTGGGCACATTATTTTCCATACGTGTTACATATGATCCTACCAGGCATTCAGTGTGGACTTTATTTATCATGCATGTCATGTATGATACTGCCAGGCACCCAGTGGACACATTATTTACCATGCAGATTATATACGATTCTACCAGACATTCACTTAACATATCATTTACCATGCATGATACATATAATCCTACCAGGCATCCAGTAGCCACATTATTTACTATGCATATTGTGTATGATCTTGCCAAGCAATCAGTGAGCATATTTACCATTCATGTTACATATGATCCTACCAGATATCCAGTGGGTACATTATTTACCATGCACGTTACATATGATCCTACCAGTCATTCAACGGGAATGTTATTTACCATGCATGTTATATATGATCCTATCGGACATCTAGTGAGTGGGCTAGTTACCATACATGTTACAGATGACATCAACTGGCATTTAGTGGGCACATTATTTACCATGCATGTTACATAATCCTACCTAACATTCAGTGGGCACATTATTTACCATGCATATTATACATGATCCTATCAGGCATTCAATAGGCACATTGTTTAGCATGCATGTTACATATGATCCTGACAGGCATCCAGTGGGTAAATGATTTACCATGCACATTGCATATAATTCAACCAGGTATTCAGTTGGCACATTATTTATTGTACATGTTATATATGATCCTACCAGACATCCAGTGGCACAGTATTTACCATGTATGTCACAGATAATCCTACCTGACATTCAGTGGGCACATTTACCATGCATGTTACTTATGATCATACAAGACATCTGGTGGGCAAGTTATTTACCATGCATGTTACATATGAACCTACAAGGCATGCGGTGGGCACATTATTTACCATGCATCTTACATATGATGCTACCAGCTATTCAGTGGGCACATAATTCACCATGCATGTTACCTATGCTCCTAGCATAACTTCATTGGACATATTATTTAATCCTACCAGGCATTCAATGGGCAGATTATGTACCATGTATATTATATATGATTATACCAGGCACCGAGTGGGCATATTATTTCCCATCCTAGTTACATATGATACTACCAGGCATTCAGTGGGCACATTATTTTCAAAGCATGGTACATATGGTTCTACCAGATATCCAATAGGCACAGTAATTTCCAAACATATTACTCATAATCCTTCTAGACATCCAGTGGGCAAAGCATTTACTGTGCATGTTACATATGATATAACCAGGCATTCAGTTGACATATTATTTGCCATGCATGTTACATATGATCTTACTAGGCATCAAGTGAGCACACTATTTTGTTACATATGATCCTACGAGGCATTCGTTGGGCACATTATTTATTATGCATGTTACATATGATCATACTAGGTATACAGTGAGCACATTATTTACCATGTATAGAACATGTAATTCTGCCAGACATTCACCGGGCAAATTATTTGCCATACATGATTCATATGATCATACCAAGCATTGAGGGTGAACATTATTTACTATGATTTTTACATATAATCCTACTAGTCATCCAGTGAGCAAAGTATCTAACATGCATGTTACATATAATCCTACCAGGCATTCAGTGGGCACATTATTTACTATGCATGTTTCATATGATCCTATCAGACATTCAGTGGCCAAACTATTTAATATGCATGTTACATATGATTCTACCAGCCATTCAATGGGGTCTTTATTTACCATGTATATCACATATGATCCTACCAGACATCCAGTGGGCACATTATTTAACATGCATATTACATAGAGTAGAGAATTGATTATCCAAACTCAATTATCCGAAAGGTCAGTTATCAGAATGCAATCTTCGAAAGTTTTTGGGTAGGAAAAATCTTAAAGTCGGAATATGTACACATTATATATATTCACTTGTGTGTGTTTTTTGAGCTTGTAGCCCGCTCATGTGTGAAAAATATTCTTTATTTTCCAGTGCAGTTGCTGAATAGTTGAAAAGTATATTCCCTTCATGTAGAAAAAATAAGACTTTGCAAGTTTTTTAGCCGGTTCAATTATATATTTGATTATCTGAACAGTTTGATTATCCAAAAAAACCCTAGGTCCCAATTATTTCAGATAATCGACTCTCTACTGTATGATTCTACCAGACATTCACTTGGCATATCATTTACCATGCATGATACATATAATCCTATCACACCTCCAGTAGCCACATTATTTACCATGCATGTTGTATATGATCTCACCAGGCATTCAGTGACCACATAATTTACCATTCATATTACATATGATCCTACCAGACGTCCAGTGGGCACATTATTTACCATGCATGTTACATATGATCCTACAAGGCATACAGTGGGTATGTTATTTATCATGCATGTTACATATGATCCTGTCAGACATCCAGTGAATACATTACTTACCATGTGTGTTAGATATGATCCCACAAGGCATTCAGTGGGACATTATTTATCATGCATACATGAGCCTATCAGACATTCAATGGGCAAATTATTTTCCATGCGTGTTACATATGATCCTACCAGGCATTCAGTGGGAACTTTATTTATCATGCATGTCATGTATGATACTGCCAGGCATCGAGTGGACACATTATTTACCATGCATATTATATATGATTCTACCAGACATTCACTTGACATATCATTTACCATGCATGATACATATAATCCTACCAGGCGTCCAGTAGCCACATTATTTACCATGCATGTTGTGTATGATCTTACCAAGCAATCAGTGAGCATATTTACCATTCATGTTATATATGATCCTACCAGATATCCAGTGGGTACATTATTTACCATGCATGTTACGTATGATCCTACCAGTCATTCAGTGGCCATGTTATTTACCATGCATGTTATATATGATCCTATCAGACATCTAGTGAGTAGGCTAGTTACCACGCATATTACAGATGATCCCAACTGGCATTTAGTGGGCACATTATTTACCATGCATATTATACTTCATTGTTTTATAGGTTCATAGGTTCATACTAGGCTATCTGCCCTAGGGCATTTATAAGCCTAGCCAGAGTGTGTTTGGCTTTCGCTACCCATTTTAAATTAATTTTGCTATGCCCTTTTTCGAGGTTAGTATACTGTGCCTCTGTCTAACAGTGACACAGAAGTGATACCCGGGGTAAACCTACGATCTCCCATCCACTCGTCAAGATTCCTCTTGAAGAGAGTCAATGAGGGACTCTGCCTAACCTGGACTGGGATTTTATTCCAGCGTGAAGGGAGCCTCTGGGTTATGAATCTGTCCCAACAGCATGTCCTATTTATTTCAGTGCTGAGGTTCAAGTCTCTCGAGCACGTAGCTCGATGGGATTTGGATTTTCTGAGGTGCAGCATGTCCATTAATTCCGCTTTGGACATGGCATTATACGTCAGGCACAGATCGCCTCTGAGCAGACGGTATGCCACTGAGTAGAGCTGGAGTTTCTTTAACCGGGCAGCATATGGCATCTGTTTGAGCCCTTTGATCCTCTTGGTGAGGTACTTTTGGGGTCTTTTCAGTTGCTGCAGGTGTCTGGTAAGGTACATCCCAAAAGGGGCATTGTACTCAATTGTGGGCCTGATGAGGGATGAGTAAAGAGGCACGATGACCTCCCCTGATCTAGATGTGAATCCCTTCATGATTAGGTGGGCTATATAAAATGTTTTTCTAACCACTTTGGCCACGTGGTTGTCAAATGAGAGATTGCTATCAACTTGGGTCCCCAGGTCCCTAATTACTTCTTCTGTACTTAATGGATTACCACCTATGTGGTAATTTGTGGGCACTTTGTTTTTGCCAAAGGGGATGACTATACACTTTTTGGCATTTAGCTTGAGGCTATGGCTCTGGCACCAGTTGTCTGTTTCTATGAGGCCCTTTTGGAGGATGCTTGTGTTGGCTGGAGAGTCGATTATGGCACCCCGTTTGCAGTCATCTGCGAACTTGGTCAGCCACAGTCCTTCCGTGTTGGCCTGTACCTCCGTGAAATATATACCGAACAAGAGAGGTCCCAGGACTGAGCCTTGTGGGATGCCACTTGTAACTGGTTTGGAGCCTGACATGGCTCCAGCAAGTCTAACCATGTGGGTTCTGTCCTTGAGCCAGTTTGCAACCCATCTAGTGACATAGGGGTTTATATTTAAGCTGGTGATCTTATCTATAATGCCCGAGTGGGGTATTGTATCGAAGGCTTTTGTGAGGTCCAGGTAGGCTGTGTGGACCACCTTTCCCTCGTCAATGGCTTTGGTGACTGTTTCAAAGAAATCGACCAGGTTTAAAAGGCAGGATCTGCCCTTAACAAAGCCGAACTGGGTAGGATCCAGTGTCTGTAGGTCCCCAATATCTTTATTTATGAGGTCCATGGTGATCCTTTCCATAGCTTTGCAGACCAAGCTAGTCAGGCTTATAGGGCGATAGTTTCCAGGATCCGTTGAGGCACCACCTTTGTGGAGAGGGACCACTGTTGCTGTACGCCACTCTTTGGGTACATATCCTGCAGTAAGGCTGAGATTGAACAGCAGTTTTATGTTTGGGTTTAGCTCTTCTTGGAGTTCATGTAGGACGCAGCCCGGGACACCGTCTGGTCCCATTGATGCTGTGTTTTTTGCTTTGGAGAGGGCGGCTCTTACCTGAGTATTTGAGATGTCAGGGGGGCAGCACTCTGCTGGGATAGATATTTGCCCTTTTGGTGGGAAGGGGGGGGAGAAGTTTGTGCTGAACCTGTCAGCTAGGATGTTGGCAATGTCTGTGGGTTCGGTGTATTTTTTGTCATTTTGGACTAATTCTGAGCATATCTGGATATTCCCACCCAGGTTCCTAACATAACTAAAGAAAGCCTTGTGATTATCCTTAGTGTCCTGTGCAATTTTTCTCTCGAAGCTGGCCTTAGATGTTTTTATGAGTGCCCGTAGTTTTTTGCTAATACTGATCAGAGATGCCTTCCCTTTTTGGGATTTTGCTCTATCATGTAGTAGCTTCCTCCTTCTATTGTATAGTTTGTTTATGGCTGGGGTCCACCAGACAGGATGTCTGCCTTTGGAGGATTGGGTCTTGGTTTTATTTGGGATTGCATGATCCATGCATTCCTGAAGGTGTTCATAGAATGCATTTATAAAGGATTCTGCGGTTTGGGCTGTATTTTCCACAGGCCCGGGGGCTTTGAAGGATTCCACCTCGGTTTTGAGGAGTGTGAAATTTGCTTTAGAGAAGTTTTTCACTGTGGTTTTCTGGGCAGGGGGTGGGGTCGGGATGTGAATATCCAGTGAGATTAGTTTATGGTCTGATCTTACCAGTGAGGGATAATCTTCTGGTCTGGAGCATAGAGTCCCCATGTTGGTGATGATCAGGTCCAGTATGTTTTCTCCTCTTGTGGGAGTGGTAACAAGTTGTTCCATAGCATTTGAGTTTATAAATTCTAGGAACCTTTGGGCTAGGGTGTTGGAGCTAGAGTAATGCTCCCAGTCTATGTTTGGGTAGTTGAAGTCGCCCAATATAATGGTGTTTGGAGAGACCTTCATATTTTCCAGTGTTCTCAGGAAGGCCGAGTGGGGTTCCTGGGTTTGGGAGGGTGGTCTGTAGCAGGCTATAAACTGGAAGGCAGTTTTACCCACTGTTAGTTGATCCTATCAGGCATTCATTGGACACATTGTTTAGCATGCATGTTACATATGATCCTGACAGGCATCCAGTGGGCAAATGATTTACCACACATATTGCATATAATCCAACCAGGCATTCAGTGGGCACATTATTTACTGTACATGCTATTTATGATCCTACCAGACATCCAGTGGCACAGTATTTACCATGTAAGTTACATATAATCCTTCCAGTCATCCAGTGGGCAAAGTATTTAACATGCATGTTACATATGAGCCTACAAGGCATTCAGTGGGAATATTATTTACCATGCAAGTGTGATCCTATCAGGCATCTAGCTGGCACATTATTTATCATGCATGTTACATATAATCTTACCAGGCATCAAGTGGGCATATTACCTATCCTGCATATTGCATAGGAGTCTACCAGACATTCATTGAACATATTATTTACTATGCCTGATACATATGTTCCTACCAGGCATCCAGTGGTCACATTTTTTTAGCTTGCATGTTATTTATGGTCTTATCAGGTATTCACAGAGCACATTATTTACCATTCATGTTACATATGATCCTACCAGACATCCATTGAGCACATCATTTACCATGTGTGTTACATATGATCCTACCAGGCATCCAGTGGGCACAGCATTTACCATGCATGTTACATATGATCCTACCACACATCCATTTGCCAAAGTATTTACCTGCAAATTAAACATGATCCTACCAGGCATTCACTAGGCATGTAATTTGCCACGCATTTTACATATGATCCTACCAGACATCCAGTGGGCAAAGTATTTACCATGCATGTTACATATGATACCTCCAGGCATTTGGTGAGCACATTGTTTGCTATGCATGTTACATAGGATCCTTCTAGGCATCTAGTAGGCACATTATTTACCAAGAATGTTACAGATGATTCTGCCCGAGATTCACAATGCATACTAGTTACCATGCATGATATATATGGTCTTACCAGGCATCCAGTGGGCGCATTATTTGCCATGCATGTTACATATGAGCCTATCAGTCAGCCAGTGGGCACATTATTTACCATGCATGTTATGTATGATCCTGTCAGGCATTCACCGATCACATTATTAACCATGTATGTTACATATAATCCTACCAGACATCCAGCCGGTGCATTATTTGCCATAGATGTTACATATGACCTTACCAGGCATTCATTAGGCATATTATTTACCATTCATGTTACCTATGATTCTGTCAGACATCCAGTGAACACTTTTTTACCAAACATGTTACAGATGATCCTGCCTGGCATTTAATAGGCACATTATTTACAATACATGTTACATATGATTCTACCAGGCATCCAGTGGGCACAGTATTCATCATGCATGTTACATATGATCCTACCAGACATCCAGATGATATGATCCTACCAGACATCCAGTGGGCAAAGTATTCACCATGTATGTTACATATGATACTTCCAGGCATTTGGTGGGAACATTATTTACCATGCATGTCACAGATGATTCTACTAGAGATTCACTCTGCATATTACTTACCATGCATGATACATATGGTCCTACCAGTCATCCAGTGGACACATTATTTACTATGCATGTTACATATGATGCTACCAGGCATCCAGTGGGCACATAATTTACCATGCATGTTGTGTATGCTCTTGGCAAGCATTCATTGAGGGCATTATTTACCATGTATGTTACATATGATCATATCAGACATCCAGTGGGCACATTTTTTACCATGGATGTTAAATATGATCCTACCAGGCATTGAGTGGACACATTATCTACCATGCATGTTATTTATGATCCTATCAGGCATTCAGTGAGCACTTTATGTACCGTGCATGCTAAATATGATCCTACCAGTTATCCAGTGGGCACATTATTTGCCATGCATGTTACACATGATCCCACTTGGCATTCACTGGGCATATTATTTACCATTCATGTTACATACAATCCTACCAGGCATCCAGTGGGTACATTATTTACCATGCCTTTTGCACACGATCCTGCCAGACATTCAGTGGGCACATTATTTATCATGCATGTTATGTATGATACTACCAGGCATTCAGTCGGCACATTATTTGCCATGCATGTTGCATATGATCCTACCAGGCATTCAGTGGGCATGTTATTTACTATGCATGTTGCACATGATTCTTCTATCCATTCACTGGGATATTATTTACCATGCATGATACATATGATCCTACCAGGCATTCAGTGGTCACATTATTTACCATGCATGCTAGAGATGATCCTTCCAGGCATTCAGTGGGCACATTATTTACCATGCATGTTAGATATGATCTTAACAGGCATTCAGTGGGCACATTATTTACCATGCATGTTGCGTGTGATTCTACCAGAGGCTCACTGGGCATATTATTTATCATGCATGTTATGATCCTACTAGACATTCAGTGGGCACATTATTCACTGGACATTTAGTGCTTGAGATGTACTCTCTGGAGATACTTCCTGTGGCTACATAATGGGAGTTCATGTACAGTCCAATACTATTTGACTAACACTCTGCATCAGAGCTTCTTTATCTTAAATGGACTCTTCTGGTGTCTGCAGCTGAAGAAAGCTATTAGATAAAGAAGTGAAAACAGTGTTATCCAGGTGAGCCACTCTGACTATTCAAATGAAGTTGGTATGAAGCAAAATCTGTTCACGCTAAAATAACACAGGAAAAAACAGTATAAAACTATGATTTCAGAGTGAACAATGATATTTAAAATATATATATTGCACTATCTATGCTTTTATTAGATTCATGGATTTTTACTGTTACATTTTGTAGGCAAAATGCCATTCATTCAGTAGATTTCTAAATCTGTTATAAAGCTCAGTTTGTTGTACATCTGTCTGTGTCTTTTTGCACATTACATGCATGGCCAGGAGTAAGTTTTAATACCATCTGATGGTGATGACTATTTTTATTTGGTGTATCATCTGCACTTATATAATGAATACAGTTGTTTCAATATGGAAAGATTCTTGAAAAGTATTTTTGTGACTATAAGAACATTACAAATTTCAATTCACGTGCTGCTGATTGAGTCTACAGTTTGAATTATCATTCTTATTTTAAAGTATAAACATCATATGATATGCAATAAACCAAACTATTTGTATAAAAACAACAAATCATCAGTGAGAGAGAGAGAGAGAGAGACTGAATGATTTGTCCCTTACACAAAATCCAGAAATGCTGGCTTCTCTCTTTAGCTTAATTCTAATTGTTTTATGGTTTCAGGTATGGAAGATAACAACCCATCCCCATGCAGTACACCTTCATCATCTGGCTGGGAACGCTGCAGCTTTGCAGATGGTAAGTCAGAACACATCATTACAATTTTACTGAGTCTATAAAAAGAGCAGAAGTTAACTGGAAATCAGGAAAGAGTGATCATACCTCAGTTATATACCTGTACTGTTATTCATTTAGTCATCCATTCATCTTTTACATGCAAGGATTACATTATCTGTATTTTCCCTTAATAATCAGATAAATGCTGTAGAGTCTATTTATTTAATTTACATTTATGAACTTGGCATGTTGTTTTTTCATTGGAATCCAAGGGAAATAACTGCAGTCTAAAAACGACAGCATTAATATAACAATATGGTAATGTACCAATAAGTAGTAAAATAAATAAATACTACAGCAGTAATAGTAAAGCATTATTAAAGACAAACCATTAAAATTTAATCACAAATAAAAATACAGTAAAACTGCAAGATAGAATGGAAATATTTCATTTCTGAAGTAGTAGGAACATTGATGAGAGCAGCGTGCGTTAAACATTAATGAGTTTAACTTCTAGGTCTTACGGCTTTCAAGAACAATCACCAAATTACTTCGGTAGATGCCAACTTACAGCTTCTTTTACCTAAATGAGATGAATATTGTTGGAGTATCAGACAAAGGTGTAAATGATAGAGTCTTAACTTATTATTTGTGGCAATGACAAATAGAGAAGGCTACTGAGGATGCAGAACATCATAGCCCCATATGCAGGTATTTGCAGTGTATATGTTTAGTGCAAAATATTCTTCATGCAACAGATTGTGTCATCTTAGAGAAAAAATATGGTAGAGACTTCGGACCTGGCCCTGTGGCACAGATGGACAAAAGCCCTGGCTGCACTCAGATGATCCATGTTTGACTAGTAGCATAGATGCTGGAGGGACTGGGTGGATTAAAAAACTAAAATGTTCATGATTTCTTAAACATGACTTTGCTGAGAATAATTAATTGTGTGACACTGACTTATAACTGTATAGCTTCGACGCTGTTCTAAAATGCAGTGACTCTATTATAGATGTAATTCTAATATGAGTTACGTCAATGTTTATATAACTATGTTTTGTTTAAAATGCTGCAATATCTTTTCCTTATCTTATAACTCTTTAATGTTGCTTTGAAGTCATTTAAATAACAGTAAAACATTTCACAGTTACTGACATTGCAGTTTTTAGAACACTTTTCCTAATACTTTTCAAGGTGCTGTGTACTGTTTGTCTAACAGACATAAGGAAACAGCCCTTTGAAGAAGTTGCCAGATGCATGATTGGAGTTTAAAGATATTGCTAAGTAACATTCATGGGAAATGTCTACCATAGTTGTAGACGGAAACTGTGTTTTTTTTCCTTACTGACTTTTTCAAATCTACTGTTAGTTATGAACTGCTAAAACAGTAATATATCAAAAAGGACTGGTCGTTAGATGGAAACAAGCTGACAGCATTCTCTTGAGTAGGTTGCTGTTTAGCAGCAGAAATCATTTCTTTGCCAGTTGCATTTCACGAGAGACTGATCAATCATGTTGCTGCAGATGCACTCATCTCTCCTTGGCCTCACATCATAAGCTGCCTTAACATTATTCAGACTGACAGGAAAATGTGTTATCATTTTGTGTGCAATTACTTGTCAGTAATGTATGTCTGCGAAGTAAATGTCCCAGCCATGGTACTAAGGGCAATATGATCTCCTAGTCATTAATGTTAAAAAAAAAAAATCTTATCTAACAATAAAAGTATTTAGTCATAACTGATTTGTTGTAGAAAAGAGACTTCCAAAGCTACAGAATGTAGTCTTCTAGTAGGATGGTAAAAGCAGTCATATATGATTATATTGGCAGTGAATATATGCAACACAAAGGGAAGCAGTCATCTTTAAAATCATATTTCTTGTGAGGTCAAAATAAGTGTTTGTGTGTGTGTGTGTGTGTGTGTGTGTGTGTGTGTGTGTGTGTGTGTGTGTGTGTGTGTGTGTGTGTGTGTGTATTTGTATACATCTATTTTTTAAACTCATGCTTGTGTAAAGGTATGATATTATTGCATGCATTTTTTTTTCACAGTAAGTCGTTCAAATGTGGGACTTAAGCTTTTACAATTTTACCATTACCAGTATTACAAATGATTCTTTATGAAGGCAAATAAAAAATATATAATTTGAAAAGAATACTGCTGAATAATGAAAATATAAATGATATAAAATTAATAAAAAATAGCCTATCCAACAGGCATTAGTGAATTCTCTTTGAATAGTTCAAATCTCAAATAACTGCTGTTTAGATACATTAATGCATAAGAGTGTGTTTACGTCAGTGCATATAACATATACAGAGACATATACTTTGTATGGGCATCATTCATTTGGTAAGAGATTCAATTGGAAGAATGTGTGTGGAGCTAGTTGTTTGTAAAGTCATTTGGTAGAATGAAATTAGTTGCATGATTATCTTAGTTGTATTTTGATGGAATCTTGAACAATAATTTACATAGTCGACTTTTGCAGAATGTCTGTCGTGTCTGGTATTTATGTCATGTGTCTTGTAAAGTTAGTGATGTTCTTGTAAGCTAATAAGGATCAAAGTTAGTCAATAACGCCTATTAACACAATATTAATCACTAGATTCTGTGGAAAATCATTACTGGTGGTATTTCAGTGTGTGCCAGCAATAATTATACTGATTTGGGAGATTTCTCCCTTCTTTTAGTTGGTGCGGCCATGGAGATGGCATATATATATATATATATATATATATATATATATATATATATATATTTATATAGATACACTAGACAATCTGGATGTACTGAAATGTCGAAATTCAGTACGTCGAGACCGAATAGTGGAAAGTGCAGTTAACCGATACTACACTATGCCGAATCTGCAAATGTCGAAGCCGCAGCTATTGTGGTGTTGCGCTCGTGATATGTGGTGTGGTTTGTGGATTTATCTGGGGTTTCGGGTAAGTGTTGTGTGTTTGCGGATATTGGGTAGGGATTTTAGTATGTGTGAGTGTGTGCAGTGGTGTTTTTTGTGTGTTTAGTGTGACCTTGGAGTTTGAATATATAAGTAGGG
>NC_056728.1:1681631361-1681698861 GCF_019279795.1 Protopterus annectens | reverse complement strand
TGATTTATTTATTAGCACTTGAAGATGACTTGGATAACTGTATTTTGCTTTGAATTGAATGCTATATGTGTTTATGAAAAATTAATCTTGAAATGTGCAGAATCCACAGATAAAAATCTAAGGAACCTTTAGTATGTTGTTTACATTTCTAAATACGTAATTACAGTATACATGAGGAATGTTTAATTACCACAGACATTATTTTATATGAAAAAATAACAGTCTTTGTTCAGTACATTGAGAAATGCATTAATCCTACATTTGTTTTCTCATATTCAGTAAAACATACTTTTCAAGATGACTTTTTTAATCATATGACACCAACTCATTGTAATCCTGCTTTAGCAAAATTTCCTTTGTCTAGACTCAGGTTCAAGCACCATTATGACGCTGATTTCTGTTTAACTGATGTTACCTACTCTCACACCTCCAGTTCCTTGAATGTAATCATGCATTCCTTCCTGTCTATATAGACGATGAATGCAGGTACAGCCCAGTAATAATTTCTTTCTCATCACTGTGAAATCCTTCCTGTTATTAAATTCACAAACTTATTTCTTGCCTCTAAAATGTTATATGCATATTTTTTTGCCCTGAGGTCAGTTCTGTTACTTCTTTATCTTATAGTATTATACCTCAGTTGTGTTTTTGTACACCATTTCTTTATCAGTACATTCCTACATTGTTTGCTTAACGTCTTTGACTCATTATACTTTCATGGTGTTACTTTTTCTATATATCCTTATCGACTTTGTTGTTTCTTGTACTCCCCATTTTTCTCACTATTATTATAGAGCTCTCTTCTCCCATCATATGCCATTCTTCAGGATTTATTTCCTTCCCTTCCCAGTGTTTTGTCCCAAACTTAAGGTTTAAGCACTTGGGCTTCAGGCCAGTTATTTTACATAAAGAAGGTTCGTGGTCTGCACTCTTGTGGGAGGAGAGGCTGGACTCTGCCCTTCTGAGCTGGGAATTTCTGGTTAAAGGCTTATAGTGCCTGCATATTTGAACTGTTTCTTACTGAAATTGGTACACCTTGTTTGCTGTAGCATAGACTAGATCCAGGCCTGCTGAATCTAGCTTTATTTGTATGCTTGTTGTTTGTTTGCTTGTTATTTCCCTGAAATGCTAATTCCACCTAAAACGTGGCTTTTCAGCGCTTCTGTGGATCCCTAGTGAAATCTGTATTGCTTACTGTACTTATTTCCTTGTTTCACTTGAAAGAAAGTTACTGTTTGTCGTTTTTGCATTTAAGTTACCTGACACTTCCTCACTAAAGCAATTATATAAGTCAGCACTAAAATATTAAAAGCACTACACCCTCACAAACTCCCCTTGTGTACCTCGTTCCCCATTGGCCCTTTTTTTCAATTATAAAGGAATTCCCAATACTATTCTAGCATGTCCAAGGGTCAGTTGTCAATCTCCTCTCCAGTCCAGCTGGTGAATCTGGGAATCTTGAGGCAATGTTACAACTGCCTCATGTGCACAGACAACCCTCTCCTCCTCCCAACAAATTCCAACACATGTGAGAGATGCAACCATATAGCCATACTGGAGGCTAAGCTCTCTCAACTCAGTACTGGCGAAACCAGTCAGGAGGAGAAACAAAAACATACTCGGAGGCTCTAAATAAAAATCTGCCTAAGCAGCAGAGACCTCCAAAGCAGACACCCAAGCAACCGCTACCCCAAAACAAAACACGTGCAACACATAGCTCACAAAGCCAGTGTGACGAACAGTCACAGCCCTTAAGGCTAAACAACACACCTGATACACTTGTAATAGGTGACTCTATCATCAGGCACACTGACATCCCGCTCACCAGGCTGAACAAGGAGAAGGTCACGGTGAGCTGCCTGTCGGGCGCTAGGATCCGCCACATAACACAAGCACTCAGGTCACTCCAAGGCAAGTACAAATATGACTCAGTCATTCTCCATGCTGGTGTGAATGACCTGAGACGTACCTCCCTGGACTACATGAAAAGAGACATAGAGGAGCTCTCTGAGCATGTAGCCCAGGCCGGTATGACCCTGACCTTGAGTAGCATCTTACCCTCACCAAGAATGATGCCACAATATGAAGACAAGATGATCAATTTCAACAATTGGCTTAAGTATTGGTGTCATTCAAAGGGGATCCAATGCCTGTCAGCCTGGGATGACATGCTCGACAAGCCACGATGCTTCGCTAGGGATGGCTTGCACCTGTCACCCTTGGGCTTTCGGATATTGGCAAAGGCTCTTGCTACCCCCATTGTGCCTTTTTTAGGAAAGGCTCAAAAGACAAACCCACCTCCATAGGTATCACAAGGGATAAGAAACTAAGAGTAATGCTACTCAACGCCAGAAGTCTAAACCTCAAGATACACGCACTCGAAACTCTCCTTAGCATGGAGAACATCGATATCTGTGCAGTAACAGAAACCTGGTTCAAGGCTCCCGAGAGCACCCCAGCACTACCAGGTTATACCTCATACCATGCTTTTGGGCCCCAAAACTTGGACCAAACCACAAAAGGAGGGGGAGTATCAATACTCGTCAAAGATACCCACACCTCCAGGTTGGTGGCACAGCACGAAGCATCAGAGACTATCCATGTGCAACTAACAGTGGGTAAAACTGCCTTCCAGTTTATAGCCTGCTACAGGCCACCCTCCCAAACCCAGGAACTCCACTTGGCCTTCCTGAGAACACTGGAAAATATGAAGGTCTCTCCAAACACCATTATATTGGGCAACTTCAACTACCCAAACATAGACTGGGAGCATTACTCTAGCTCCAACACCCTAGCCCAAAGGTTCCTAGAATTTATAAACTCAAATGCTATGGAACAACTTGTTACCACTCCCACAAGAGGGGAAAACATACTGGACCTGATCATCACCAACATGGGGACTCTATGCTCCAGACCAGAAGTGTATCCCTCACTGGTAAGATCAGACCATAAACTAATCTCACTGGATATTCACATCCCGACTCCACCCTCTGCCCTGAAAACCACAGTGAAAAACTTCTCTAAAGCAAATTTCACACTCCTCAAAACTGAGGTGGAATCCTTCAAAGGGCCCGGGCCTGTGGAAAATACAGCCCAGACCGCAGAATCCTTTATAAACGCATTCTATGAACACCTTCAGGAATGCATGGATCATGCAATCCCAAATAAAACCAAGACCCAATCCTCCAAAGGCAGACGTCCTGTCTGGTGGACCCCGGCCATAAACAAACTATACAATAGAAGGAGGAAGCTACTACATGATAGAGCAAAATCCCAAAAAGGGAAGGCATCTCTGATCAGTATTAACAAAAAAACTACAGGCACTCATAAAATCATCTAAGGCCAGCTTCGAGAGAAAAATTGCACAGGACACTAAGGATAATCACAAGGCTTTCTTTAGTTATGTTAGGAACCTGGGTGGGAAATCCCAGATATGCTCAGAATTAGTCCAAAATTACAAAAATACACCGAACCCACAGACATTGCCAACATCCTAGCTGACAGGTTCTGCGCAAACTTCTCCCCCCCCTCCCCACCAAAAGGGCAAATATCTATCCCAGCAGAGTGCTGCCCCCCCTGACATCTCAGATGCTCAGGTAAGAGCTGCCCTCTCCAAAGCAAAAAACATAGCATCAATAGGACCAGACGGTGTCCCGGGCTGTGTCCTACATGAACTCCAAGAAGAGCTAAACCCAAACATAAAACTACTGTTCAATCTCATCCTTACTACAGGATATGTACCCAAAGAGTGGCGTACAGCAACAGTGGTCCCTCTCCACAAAGGTGGTGCCTCAACGGATTCTGGAAACTATCGCCCCATAAGCCTGACTAGCTTGGTCTGCAAAGCTATGGAAAGGATCATCATGGACCTCATAAATAAAGATATTGGGGACCTACAGACACTGGATCCTACCCAGTTCGGCTTTGTTAAGGGCAGATCCTGCCTCTTAAACCTGGTTGATTTCTTTGAAACAGTCACCAAGGCCATTGATGAGGGGAAGGTGGTCCACACAGCCTACCTGGACCTCGCAAAAGCCTTCGATACAATACCCCACTCGGGCATTATAGATAAGCTCACCAGCTTAAATATAAACCCCTATATCACTAGATGGGTTGCAAACTGGCTCAAGGACAGAACCCACATGGTTAGAATTGCTGGAGCCATGTCAGACTCCAAACCAGTTACAAGTGGCGTCCCACAAGGCCCAGTCGTGGGACCTCTCTTGTTCGGTATATATTTCCCGGAGGTACAGGCCAACACGGAAGGACTGTGGCTGACCAAGTTCGCAGATGACTGCTAACTGGGCACCATAATCGACTCTCCAGCCGACACAAGCATCCTCCAAAAGGGCCTCATAGAAACAGACAACTGGTGCCAGAGCCATGGCCTCAAGCTAAATGCCAAAAAGTGTATAGTCATCCCCTTTGGCAAAAACAAAGTGCCCACAAATTACCACATAGGTGGTAATCCATTAAGTACAGAAGAAATAATTAGGGACCTGGGGACCCAAGTTGATGGCAATCTCTCATTTGACAACCACGTGTCCAAAGTGGTTAGAAAAACATTTTATATAGCCCACCTAATCATGAAGGGATTCACATCTAGATCAGGGGAGGTCATCGTGCCTCTTTACTCATCCCTCAACAGGCCCATAATTGAGTACAATGCCCCTTTTGGGATGTACCTTACCAGACACCTGCAGCAACTGGAAAGACCCCAAAAGTACCTCACCAAGAGGATCAAAGGGCTCAAACAGATGCCATATGCTGCCTGGTTAAAGAAACTCCAGCTCTACTCAGTGGCATACCGCCTGCTCAGAGGCGATCTGTGCCTGATGTATAAAGCCATGTCCAACCCAGAATTAATGGACATGCTGCACCTCAGAAAGTCCAAATCCCATCGAGCTACGCGCTCAAGAGACTTGAACCTCAGCACTGAAATAAATAGGACATGCTGGTGGGACAGATTCATAACCCAGAGGCTCCCTTCACTCTGGAATAAAATCCCAGTCCAGGTTAGGCAGAGTCCCTCATTGACTCTCTTCAAGAGGAATCTTGATGAGTGGATGGGAGATCGTAGGTTTACCCCGGGTATCACTTCTGTGTCACTGTTAGACAGAGGCACAGTATACTAACCTTGAAAAAGGGCATAGCAAAATTAATTTAAAATGGGTGGTGAAAGCCAAACACGCTCTGGCTAGGCTTATAAATGCCCTGCAGATAGCCTAGTATGAACCTATGAACCTATGAACCTATGAAGGTATCTCACTTTACTGTAGAATAAATAAGTTCTAATATAAATAACAAATAGATTTTCATTCATAAAGATGTTTTTTTTAAACAAATGTTCTCTGAACTTGGGGAAGGAAAACAGAATTGTTTCACAGGATCAATTTTTAAATGTGCTCCAACCAGAGCCTGATCATGGTCAAACGGGGCCCTAGGCATGGCAATCAACTAGCCACCCTTAGCTCTGCCATTCTCCCTTTATTTGGGCATTTCTGCCCTAGTACCATAAAATCTTCATATATCTCAGTCTGTCTATAATAAATGTAATTAAACCAGAATGTCATCTCATATGCATATTTTGCAGACCTTCCACCAACTGCAGTAAAACAAATATAGCATGGAAGAAGGGAGACTCCATGACAGGAAAGTATCATGCGATAACACTGAACCATGCCAGAAGCAAAGAATGATAAGGCAAAATTTATGGCCTGTAAACTCCCAAAAAACATTTAGTAAGTGGAGACTCAATTATAAGCAGAACAGGCACATACTCCAATGGACTTCTGACAGTGTTCTGCTTGCCTGGGGTCGAATTTAAGGACAATTTGACAATGTTCTAAAGAATTAAATGTAAATATGGTTATGGTTATTGTTCACAGAGGAAAGAAGAATATCTACTTTCTTGAATATGCAGTGTTGCAGCATCTGGTGGGAGTATTGCATATCCTAGCAACAAGGATGGGAAAGACATCTTCAAAGCAGTCCACCCCTATGTATGGAATCTAAATATCATTAGAAAATATTGACTTTCAGTCAGTGGATAAGAGCACTGTGGTATACAAAGAGAATTCAGTATCTCTGAACCTGAAGTGCGATGTGGGAATACTCACGGTTATTAACCTCCGATGGACTACATTTCTCGTCCCTGGGAGTACAAGTACTGAACAAAAAATGATTCTTCCCACAGTGTTTTTAGACTTCTTCAAATTCCAGTGCAAAGAGAAATGAAAAAGAAATGAAAACTATACAAGATTAAAATCAGAGGCATAGGCGGTTCCTCCAAATACTTGAAGTTTCAACAATACAATGGATAAAGTACAGCTGTCTAATTGTATTTACCCATAACAGTAGATGTTTGAATTCTTCACTGTTGCAGTAACCTGTGGGTTGTATCCTGTTAAAGATACAGCAACTGGCTAGCTTCCAAAAACTTTCATTCCCTCCCGCACTGTCTGGCTGCTTATAGGCTAAGCCCTTTGGGAGGGAGTAATATGTACAGCCAAAGTGATTAAAACTCTTCAAGACTTTCCTACCCTTAAACACAAAATTGGGAACAAACCAAGATATAAATAACAGATTTTGATCTGACATTGTATCCCACAAGTACTCTATATAAGAACGGAGATGGTGGGTTAGTGTGGCTAATGCAGCAGTAAAGAATTCTAACATCTACTGCTGCGGGTAAGATGAACTTGCACAACTGTATCATGTTCACCATTCCCACTGCTGCAGTAACCTATGAGTAGACTGCCATAATTTATGCATCCACGAAGGAGAAACAATAAGGATCCAGGATCCCTTGGAGAATGGTCCTGGCAAGCCCTGCTCTGGACCTGGAAAATAAATCCAGTTCAAAGTGCTTTGTAGATATAAGGATGGAGGACCAAGTTGCTACCTCTAGAATGATTCTAGAGGCCACCCCTTTCAGGTATACCATCACAGAAGCTAATGGCCTAGTTTAGTAGGCCTTAACACCGCCTGGAATGGATTTTCCATGGTGACAGTAACACAACCACCTGAAAATAGTCTGCTTGGACATGAGTTGTGATTTTTAAGTCTCAAAATAGGAAATAAACAGCTGGCTAGCTTTCCTAAAGGACTTAGTTCTGTTAAGATAGTACCTGAGTTGCACATGCACATCCAGAGTATGAAGAATCTTTTCTCCCATGATTTTTTTGATCTAGATGGAAAATAGGGAGATTGATGAACTTATTCAATGTGAACTCTGAAACAATTCTGGGCATGAATGAGCGGTTTGTGCACATAGTGATCCTGTTTTTATGATAAAACAGAGATGGTTCCCCCACCATGAGAGCTTGAAAGTCTATACTCTTCTTGCAGATATCAGAGCAATCAGTAGATCAGTTTTCCATGTTCATGGGTTTATAGGTTCATAGGAGATTACTAGACTGAAGACTTAAGAGCCCTTATAAGCCTAGCCAATATAACCCAATTTTACCCAATATATGCCCCCTAGGAGCAAGAGGATGGCATAGATTTGTACCTATGCATTGAGTATCTTACAGACTGCCCCTGTCTGTGAGGAACATAGGCACTACCCCATTTGCGATTTGGGATTCTCCATCCATTGATACAAACTACATTTGAAGATGGCCAGGGAACAGGAAGCCTGTTCCAAACAAGGGGCAATCTCTGAGATACATATTTGTCTCTCCAGCATGTTTTGTTTAGCTCCCTAGATTGGGTGATACTTATGCTGTTTGACTTGTGGATGTGTAGCAGCTCCATCAGAACTGTATTTGTGAGTGCCTTGTAAGACAGGCATAGGTCACCCTTTAATAGTTGGTAGGAGACAGAGTAAAGGGATAGGTCATTTAGTCTAGCCACATAGGACATGTTGTTTACACCCTATATATTATTTGTGAGGAACCTCTGAGGTCACTCCAGCTGCTGTAAGTCCCAAGTCAAGTACATGCAAAATGGTGCATTATACTTAATTATTGGTCTAATGAAGGTGGAGTACCTTGGATCTGGATGCCATACCTTTACTTATAAGTTGTGACACATAGAAGGACTTCCTTACCACTGTGGACACATGGTGGTCAAAGTTCAGACTACTATCTATCTGTGTACCTATATCTCTCACCTTTGAGTCTACTCTTAGGGGTATGCTATTGATGTTGCAATTTGCAGGGGTATTTGACTTCCCAAAGGGTATGATAATGCATTTTTTTCACATTTAGTTTTAGACCATAGTTCTGGCACCAATCATTTGTCTGATCTAGACCCACCTGAAGGATATCTACATCACTGGTAGATTAAATGATTGCCCCCAGCTTGCAGATTTTGGCAAACTTTGTCATCCATAAGCCTTCCACATTAGCCTTGACTTCAGAGAAGCATATTCCAAACAGGAATGGTCCCAGCACTGAGCTGTGTGACACATTACTAGTAACTGTCCTCCTGCTGGATCTAGATTCACCCACTTTAAGCCCATGTGTCCTGTCTGTGAGCAAATTGGCTGTCCATCTGGTGACATAGGGATTTACGCCCAGTTTTGTGAGTTTATTTATAACACCTGAATGGGGAATTGTGTCATAATGCATGGTCAGATTGAGGTAGGTGGTATATACTGTTTTACCCTCATCCATGGCCTTAGTGACTTTCTCAAAGAAATCCACCATGCCCTTGACAAAGCTGAATTGGGTCGAATCCAGTGTTGGGAGTTTTCCTGTGTCATTATTTATCAGGTCCACGATTATTCTTTCCATGGCCTTACAAATAAGACTAGTCAGACTTATGGGTCCATAATTTCCCAGTTCAATAGATGGTCCCCCTTTATGCAGAGAAATGACTGTTGCTGTCTTCCACTTTATTGGGACAAAGCCATTTCAGAGGCTGTGGTTAAGTAAAGATCCTAATGGGACTGATAAGTCCTGATTTAGCCTGTTTAAGATGCAACTTGGTATATCATCAGGCACCACTGAAGCCATGTTTTTATCTTTAGAGAACACAGTGGCCACTTATTCTTTGGTGATAATTGGCAGTGGAGTGGTGGAGGGTATTTCTTGGGGGACAACTGGAGATGATGTAGAGCTGAAATCTGAGATAAATTTGACAGCCAGCAGATTTGCTATATCTTCTGGCAGAGTATAGGTAATGCCATCTACAACTAATTTTCACATTGTGAGGTGTCGCCCTTAAGACTGCGGACATAGCCAAAAAATACCTTATGGTTTTTCTTAGCTTTGGAGGCTATTTTTACCTCAAAGTCTGCATTCAGAGGCCTGACTAGTTCCTTGATTCACTTGTTTGGACTAATGAGGGACTTTTTACTTTGTTGTGTACATTCCTCTTACTTTTCGACAGGATTTACTTTCTTTTGTTGTACAACTATTAATATCAGGGGTCCACCAGGTTGGCTTGTTTTTGTGGTTTGATCTGGGTTTATTTGATTTTAGTACTGCTGTTTCTATGCAGCTGTTTATATGGTTGTACAGGGCTTTTTTGTATACATCTTCATAGGTTTCTTTGTTTTCTGGATTTGAGGGAGCCTGGAAACTTAATATGGGGACATTTACCTTAGAGAAGTTATTAAAGTTTTTGGGGTTAGATGGGGGACTAGTTTTACTGTTATTTCAAGGGAGACCAGTGAGGACATCACACTGGGAGGTGGGGCTAGGGGTGCAGCACTCTCTCATATTTGTGAGTACCAGGTCTAGGATATTTTTCCCCTAGTGGGAGTCCATACTAGCTGCTCAAGAGCATTTACATTTGCAAAGTAAAGAAATCTTTGTGCTGACAAGTATTGGACCCCTTTGGAATGACACTAGTAGCTAAGCTAATTGTTAAAGTTGATTATTTTCTGTTGGTATTGTGGCATCATCCTTGGAAATGGTAGAATGCCACTCATTGTTAGGGCCATGCCTGCCTGTGATGCATATTGTGAGAACAAAATCATGTCTCTGTTCGAATAGTTCAAGGAGGTACATCTCAGGTCTTTCACATCTACATGGACTATGACTGAGTCATACTGGTACTTAGGGGTAAGCAACCTGAGTGCTTGCATGAACTGGTGAATTCTGGTCCCTGACAAGCATCTAACTGGACAAGGGACCTAGCCAAGGCATTTGACACAATCGCCCAAGCAGGTATTATTGAAAAACCCTCCCAATTGGGTATAAACCACTATGACACAGTTTGTATTTTATTTATCAGAAGTCCAGGCAAACATGGACGGCCTGTTGCTAACCAGATTTGCTAATGATTATAAATTGGGAGCAGTCAGTGAGTCCCCCAACAACGCTAATATCCTGCAGAAAGGGTTAATGCAGACAAATGATTGGTGCCAAAGCCACTTATTGAAACTAAATGCAAAAAAATGCATTATTGTTCCCTTTGGGAAGGCTAACATCCCTGGTAATTGCAATATAAACAGCAGCCCACTAAGTGTAGACCTAGTGGTATGGGATCTGGCTACTCAGGTTGATAGCAATCTAAACTTCAATCCCCACATATCCACAGTGGTAAAGAAATTCTTCTGTGTGGCATATCTCATAAGCAAATGCATCACATCTATATCTATGGATGGTGTAATTCTATTATACTCAGCCCTCATCAGACCAATAATTGAATACAGTGCTCCAGTTTGCATGTATCTAACTGGATACCTGCAACAACTGGAGAGACCATAAAAGTTTGTCACCAAAAAATACAGGGTACTCAGAACAAGTCCTACAGGGAAAGATTGAAAGCCCTGTCATTGTATTCTGTCTCCTACAGTCTGTTGAAGGGCGGCCTGTGCCTGGCTTACAAGGTAGACACTGACCCTGCTCTGATGGAAATTCTACACATTCATAAATCAAACTACATAAAGGTCACTCACTCCAGGGATCTTAACCTATTCTCTTTCATGAACAGATCATGCTGTTGAGATAGATACATCTCCCAGAGACTAACCCTTCTCCGGAACAAGCTTCCCATTCATATGAAGCAGAGTCCTTCCTTCACTCTCTTCAAAAGCAACCTAGATTAATGGATGGGTGATTGTAAATTCACTCCTTGGGTGGTGCCCATGTCCCTCATGGACAGAGATAGTTGATGTTAATTACTATAGACTCATACCTCTAAAAACTTTGCTCTCCTTTCTACAGACAACTGGGGCAAATCAGGATAAATATGGCTAGGCTTGTAAGAGCTCTTGGGCCATTAGACTAGTAACCTCCTATGAACCTATGAACTGTAACCTTCTCCTTATCCAGCCTGGTAAGAGGGACATAAGTGTGTCTCACAATGGAGTCTGCTATGACAGGAATATTAGGTTGTGGAATGTTTCACATTAAGGGTTTGGAAGTTGAGACACAATGTGATGTAGCTGTATGTGATGTGATGAGAATTGTCTTATTTGTGCACATGCGGAGTTTCTAAGGACTGCAGTTGAGAGGCCTTGCAGTGTAACTAACTTGCATGTGAGCACCTCCGCATATGTGGGTCTATGTATGTGGCCCTTTGTGAGTGCAGTGAGTGATATGTGTGAGTCACTGACAACCTCTATGTGGCTTTTGTGTCTTTATGTGAAAGTCTAGCATCCAGTGTAATGTGTAACTACATCTCTCACATCCTGTATTTGTCTGTTCGAGAATTAAGTGGTAGTCAGTGTACAGAAGGCAAATGTTACATTGCCTCAGGATGCCTATGTCCACCAAGCTGGATGCAGAGATCGCAGGAAAGTGCCCATCCATGGTTGCAGGTCCTAATATGTATTTGAAGGATAGGAGTGGAGTGTGTTTGTAACTGGATGAGGGAAGGGTGCTTAATTGGTATAATCTGCAGCTAACCTAACCAGAAATTCTGCCTAGTGTCAAACCAGATGCTCTCTGAGCAGCAATTTTCCTGGCAGCTATAATAAGGTAAACAGCACAGTAAACTTTCACATTTTAATGAAAATAAGCAATATTTCCAGATGTTTTCATCTGTACAAGGCACTGGCATAGTGAGCAGCTCTGTGCAAATGTGCTCAATTTATACCAGGAACAGAAATACAGAAAACTGACTACTGAGCCCTCTACTCTATAAAATGACTGGACTTGGAGCCCTTTTATGTGCTTCCCAGCTCAGATAGACCAAGTGAACACTTACTGCCACTAGATGAATAATCCCAGATACAGATACAGCAGTGCAATTTTAAACAGTGTATAATAGTGTGATTATCCAATAAAAGTACTTCACTTTGTAAAAATGAGATGAAATACATTGCTATCTCATAAACATGTGGACTCTTAAGTCAGTCTGATTGACAGGTTCAAAGTGTGACATAGTCAGTTCTTCTTGCACAAAACAGAGATTCCAAAGAAGAGGAACCTATCTACAAGGAGGTATCAGGTGTAAAACTCCTTTTAGTAACTGTTTGACAATAAGCAGTGAAGAAAGGGGGGTCTATGGGCAGACATGCAAAAAGTATTAGCTCACACAAATATTTATGCACCAATGGTTCAAAATCCCTCAGGAGTCCCTGGTCATTGGATAGGCACCAACTAGAATTTTTTTTCCATTTGCCAGTACATGATCTTCTAGTAGCAGTCTTTCATGCCTCCTTCAGTACCTGCTGCACAACCTCATGAAGAAGCTGACTAAAAAGGTATCAAAACTGAATCACATATGAACTCAGTTGAATTGCTTGAGGATGGGGTGTATCAAACTCCCCTTGTTTTATGCAAGTAGGTCCAGTTTGTGAGGAAGCTTGTGATAATTGCCCTTGGCCAATTCCATAAGAAGGGAAAACCAATTTTGCTGGGCCAGAAAGTAGTCACCACAATGATTTTATAGACTATTTCTGAATCTTCAGAATTACACTGGAAATCATTGGAAAGGGTGGAAATGCATATAGGAACATCCCGGACCAGGGGAATAAAAGAGCATCTGTTTTCCAGGCCTGCTTGCAGGGAGTCCTGGAACAGAATCTGCTTCATTGTCTGTTTTGAAAGGAAGTGAACAGAAACATCTGCGTAAACTCCTGGAAGACCTCTTCATTGATTTTACCATGATGAGGGTCTGCCCAGGATCTGTTTGGCTTGTGTGCCACTATGTTTTGTTTTGATGGTATATAAGATGCCTGATGAGTTAAGGAGTACTGTAGAGCTAACTCCCAAGGTATCATTGCCAGCTGGCACAGAATCTATGACCTGGTGCCTCCCCCCAGCTTGTTTCTGTACCATATCACTGTTGTGTTGTCTGTAAAGATCTGGAAGATACCTGGGTCCCAAGAATGATGCAGAAACTTTATAGCATGAATCACAGCCATTTTTTTATATTGATGTGCTCTGATCTGACTGATCTGTCCCACAGTCCTTGCACATTTACCCATATTGAAACTGCTCTCCAAGCAGGGTTGCCAGACGTCCCTATTTGGGCGGGACTGTCCCGAGATCAGCAGCCTGATCCTGAGTCCCGCCCTACCGGTTTAAATCCCGGCCAGCCTCCACTTTGTTTGTTTTTTTTTTTTTTTGATTGTCCCATATACCTGGCATACGGGTCAATCAAAAACTGCTAAACACGGAGCTTCTTGTGTTCTGCATTAAACACGAGAAGCTCCGTGTTTAGCAATTTTTGATTGGCCCATATGCCGGTATACGGGCCAATCAAAAATCGCTAAACATGGAGCTACTTGTGTTGAATGCGGAACTGCAATGCATTAAACACGAGAAGCTCCGTGTTTAGTGCAGAGCTACTGAGCTACTTTAATGTGGAACTGTGTTTTTTTTGGTCTTCAGTTGACGTGAAGACCTTTTTTTTTTTTTTTTTGTCCCTACCTGGGGGGCTGGAAATCTGGCAACCCTGTCTCCAAGCAAAATCTGATGAGTCATCAGTGCAGATTGTGTTAGGAAGGGTGAAGAGAAAATGTAGACCTGGATTATGAGCCATCTTATACCTCCAGCAATGCAAATCTGATGTGATAAAGCCAAAGATTGGATTCTGAAACTCCAGGGGATGGGAATGTTGAATCCACATGTTTCTGAGGTAGCAATGTATCTTTCTCATATGTAGAATGGCAACAGGAATCATGAGAATCATAGAAGCCATGAAGCCTAGTATCCTGAGAAAAGTTCAGGAAGACTTCTGGGTACAAATCCACCTTCTCTTGAGAAAGAGAAGCCTTTTGTAACACAGTGTCTATCAGGCAACCTAGAATTACAATCCTGTCTGATGGAGTGAGGGAGAATTTTTGCATATTTATTTGAAATTCCACATGTTCTAAGAGAAAAGAAACCTTTATTAAGGACTCCTGACAAATGGTAAAAGACTAATAAGCAAGTCATCGAAATAAGGCAAAATGTGGATGCCCTACATTCTGCAGTGGGACACCATGAGGGTTAGACAGGTAATAAACATTTTTGGTGCAGTGGACCGTCCAAAGGGTAATGCAGACAATTGATAATGTGAACCAAACACACAAAATCTTAGAAATCATTTGAAGCTGCTTGTTATTGTAATGTAATGGTAAGGATCTTTGAGGTCTAAAGTTGTGAGATGATGCTGATTTGGGATCAAAGCTAACATAGTTTAAAGGGTCAGCATCTTGAATTTTGATATTGTTACAAAGAAAGTGAGTGAGGAAAGATCCAAAACTGGTTTCCAAGACTGCTCCTTCTTTGTAACCAGAAACATAGTAGAATAAAAGCCCTTTCCTATTAGATCTGTACGAATGTGCTGTATGATTTCTGTGTCTAACATGTTGGAGTACTTGAGGAAACAATTCTGTTTGATTGGAAGAGTCGGGGACCTCCTTGAAAGGAGGGGTCTTTTCTATCTATTGCAACTGTAACCCTTCTGTAACACTTTCAAAATCTTTTTGTCTGAAATAATTGTTTGCCAAAGGGAACCATTTAAAGTCAGATTCTCTGAAAGAAGCAGAGCTGCTGGGACAAGAGTGAAAGGGAAAGAAGGTGTCCTGGTTTCTGGCATAGTCATTCTGAGAAGAGCAGCCCTCCAGCCATCTCTTCTTAGGTGTCTTTCTGTTAGCTGGAGGCACCTTTATTTGTTTTGTCTTTTAAAGGAATCAACGGATTTTGAAGGAAAGAACATGGATAAGCTCTAATATGAGAAAAGAGATATGTATTAGTTTGAGAAACTTTATACAGTTGTCTACCTTTTTTGGTACTGATGGTTGAGAATCAGGACCATTGTAAGCAGCATTAAAACCATCCTCCAAAGTTGGAAGAATGGGATGAATGGGTGCAGTATTTGGGGCTTGTTTCAGTAAATCACAGTATCTGTCCAGTTAAGGGGAATATCCACCTGTTCCCAAGTAAAGGTATCACTTAGTCAACAGACAGTCTCAGAAAAGGACAAAGTCTCCATTTGTACAGATTCAGGCTTACTATCTAAAGAGTCATAATCTTGGGCTATGGAACCCTCAAGTGACATAATCCTGCCTCTGAGCAGATCAGAATCATCTGAAAAAACATCCTCATCCTCTGGACTGGAGGAATAAGAAATGGGTAGAAGCAACTGACATCCAGGATTGACAGTCTGCAACAAACTCCTGGGGTTAAGGTAAGAACATCATTTTTACCTATGGAAAACATCTCTGTGTTTCCAGAATGATTACTTTTATGTTTCTTTTTTCTAGGAACATCCCTGGAGGAAGACTAGGAAGGGGCGACATATCATTACAAGTAAGAGGTCTCATTTGCCGATCACCTTGAGAAGATCATTCCAGGGTGTCTCCCATACCTCAAAAGGATAATTTTCCTATGCCCACATTGGACACTGGAACAGCTGAACAGGATACATCTGACCATCTAGTCCATACTGGCCAGCAAGGCTACAGCAGAAGGATTCAAGGAAATCAGCAAATAGTCTGAGGAAACCACAATGACCACTGCAGAATTCTTTACCATCATCTGAGGCATTGACTGAGATCACTGAAGGCAAGGGCTCATGCTTTAAAGTTTATTTTCTTTTAGGTACATCAGAAGAAGGAACAGCAGGATCTGGGTAAGAATCCATGCTGTAGCTGAGGAAGAAGCCTGTTTGACAGTAAACTGCACAGAAAGGGGTCAGACAGAAGGTACGTTGTCACTTAGTGCAAAAGTAATACTAAATATCCCTTCAAACAGTCCCAATTCCCCAACACAAAAGTTGCACAAGCAATACACAATTCCCTGTCAAAATAGATACTTTCCCCAAAGTAGATTGCCTAAAAAAAATGAAAAAGGTACATTGCCACAAAGTGTATATAAGCATTCATAGTTGTCATACTTTCTGCCACTAAAAACACAAAATTAGCCTAAAAATTCTATTAAAGTCTGGAAACTTATATGGACAAATTACGCCTAGAGAGGAATGCAAGATTTTTTTTTCTTTTTTGAGGCAGCAACAAGTGTATCAACAGTATGATTACATACGTATCTGTGTCTTTCATTTCTTATTGCTGCTTCAAAACTATTTCTATTGTGAATTCTTTTGAGAGCATGTTAACTGGAAAACAGTATGCACATTTGTGAAACAATGTGCTACTGATATTTAAATGTCCTCATCTAGACTCATTCACCTGCCAGTATTCACTTATGCAGGTGGGGTATAAATTCCCCATAGCTCTGAGTAGCAGTACATTTAAATCTGTTACTTAGTTACAAATAATAACTGTGATTTCTCGCAGCAGTGAAATTATTTCTCACAAATGAACTGCTATTGTGACTACTTAACTCAAGTAAACACTGGAAAGGTAAAAGTGGGAGTAGGAAGAGGAAGGGTATATATTTTTTGGAATAGTCACCTGTTTTTTTAAGAAGGGTAGATAGGAAGGATATAACCAAAAGGCAAGAGATGGAAAGAGGTCAAAAGTATGGAAGCAGGAGCACACAACTAAACAAACAAACTTAAAACACAGATGAAGATCAGCAGGGTAAGTGGTGATAAAATGGGGAGAGTTTGACAATGGATATGTTGACATACAGACACAGGGAGGGTACATGGTGATAGAGAGAATGGACAACAAACAGTGGAGGGAGGTGACACACACAATGAGGGGGACACACCAGCATGCTAGATTAGGGTGGGCATCCCACTACTGATACCATGCTGCCTAGGATAGACCTAGGAGGGGTTGATCATCACTGTGACTGCCATACCCATGGGGTCCTGCCTAAGTTGGAGATGGCAGTGTCAGGCAGTGGTGGTACATTTCTGTAAGTTATATGAGGAGCCTGACCAGATAACCAGTGCGGGCTTCAAGACATTAGTTCAGTAGCTCCCCAACCACGTTCTGCCAAACTCCAACAGTTGACAGTTTGTGAGCAATTGCCAGAGACCACTGAGGATGTAGCCCAGGTCTCCCCTCACCACCCAACCTCCATCACTCAACCAGAAGTCAGGCAAGGAGATAGAGAGCATGCTGGAGTGATAAGCACAGAGTTGATCTAAGAATGTGGCTAGTGGATTAGTGCCACTCCAGTTACATTGCCATGGCAGATACTGCAGAAAAAGTTAAAAACAGAAATAAAACAACAAACATAAAAAAAGGGATAGTAAAGTGAGATAAATAGAGAAAGACATTAATACTCTTGAGTGTTTATGATGACCAGCCATACAGGTACCTACTGGTATACTGCACAGTTGCTAGGTATGCTACTCTGACAAATGTGATAGCTCTGTCTAGTTAAATCTTCCTATTGCATGATGTGCATGCAGGCGTGTGGTGTCAGTGTCCACATGACCAGGGTTGAGTGAGTTGGAACTGAGGCTATAGCAGCAGGATTGGGTTGCTAGATGTAAAAGTCCATGAGTGGTGAGGTGTTGTGGTCTTGAGGGTATGACATATGGGACATGGATAAAGACACACTATATGGACTTGCTTAGCTGTATCATTTATGCAACCCAACATGCCCATAATAGCATTGTGCTTTACCAAAAGCAGAGAAGCAATGGTTGCCAACATGGCAGCTATCAGCAGGTTATCAGCAGGTGCTTGAGCAACACAGTAGTGTACTATGCTTTGCATCAGGATACAGATGATAAGTATAACATGAATGTTAGTGTTATGCTAGACAAAAGTGTCTCCAACATGGGCATGTGGATGTGGTGGCGATACATGGCAATATGCTGACATGTACCATTTTCAAAGTACAGGAATGTGACAACTTCCCTGCATATCAGGCACCATGAGGCTGTGGGTATGCTGTCCAGGTGGACAGAAATGGTCATCTCAGTGAAAAAAAAATAGTGTTTGCCCCAAACATATAGATTCTGTATGTGGGTGAGCAAAGCATCATATATCTACAGGGGGTTCCTATTGGAACATCGAATATTCAATCGTTCGAATCACTAGAGGTCGACCTTTAATGATCGAATGATTAAATACTTGAATGTTCGTAAAAAATGATAAAAAAAAAAAAGAAAAAGTAAAGGGTGTAGGCAGGGGGGCAAGCCCCCCTGCACCCCCCACACCACCCGCTACTTAAATATACCAACTCTGAGATCATGCTACAGCACAGGAAAGGGAAACCTTCCCTTTCCTGCACTTAATTCCATTAAAGTGCGATCTCGAAATTGGCACAGCATTTACTTTTCTTTGTTTTATTTATTATTTTTTTACATTTTTGAAGTTTTAGTACTTTGATCATATGATATTGGTATTCAAAGTACTAAAACTTCGATAATGTAATATGTAACCATCTACAGGGTTTGTCGTACTGAAAAAATATTGTGACAGAGCTGTGTCACAAGCAGCTGTACAGGCTTTGCCACTGGGTACATTTGTGCTTCTCTGACATTGATAATTAGTGAAAACATGACAGTAAGCCTACTTACCACTCCATCTGGAGAGACACCCCATTCTTCTCTGGCACAGGAGTGCATTCTCCAATATTTCCTCATGAGCTGAAAGAAAATCACATGTCCAGCAGGGGGCACATTTAACTATATGGAAAATAACAGGGCAGTGATACTCCCTGCATACTTGCAACACATTTCAGAAGCTCTCTCTCTCTCTCTGACCTTATCTTTCTGTTGACTCAGAATGTCGGGATGGCACACCTCTTTAGTTAACTGCTCTCTATAGTGGCTTGTGACAGATGCAGCTGCCAGCACCCCGGCAAGATTGTGATAGGTAGCCACTTTGTATTGGGGGCCCAAGTAAGACTCCCAAATCAGGCGTACCAGGTGGTCTCTGTATATCAAGTACAAATATATCTCACTGTCTTTAAGGCAGTAACTGGATAACCTGCAATATTCAGTGACCTTGGTAGCTGTGAACATTCAACAGGCCACAGTCCAGAGAAATATGGTATCCCTTTTTCATGGTTATGTATATTGCCTCTGTCAGCATCTGATGGTTATCTTTTTGCAGCTAGTTAGCATGACCAGTCACGGTACAAACATTGCACAGTGCATAAATACATGGGACAGTGTGATGCTATTATGCTATGAGCAATGGTATGTAAAGAATGAACACACATCACAGTGCCTACATTTGTTAATGTTTTTGCCCTTCAGTCACTCTTCAGGTTGTAATACTACAACAGGTATCCTTACATTCCCAGCAGAATCATTGACCTGCCCACAAATGCTCGCTGCACGTTGAAGGTTCTCAAGTGAATTCTCAAAGTGACTGACTTGGCACAGGAGAACTTTATATTGTGTTTTATGCATATTTGTTTGAATGAGGCTCATTAGCATGTGAACTGTGCAAAAAGCCTTGAAATTGTATGATAAAAGCAGCCAAAGGCATTTTTATCCTCATCATACAAATGAAGATTGCCAGACAGCAAACTGCTAAGCTGCTGTGCAGAAAGATATCAATAATCACAAGCATGACATGCTTAGAAATTCATAAGGAAATAGTTTTTTTTTTTACTTTTGCTATGTTACTAATGCTTTATTTGTGTCTTGTTTGTGGATGTACAAAGCAGTTTGATACTGTAGGATGGTAAAGTAATGGGTGTAAATGTCCACAACTGTGCATGCGGTATGGGGGCTGTATATAACGGTAGAGCACACTGCCATGGCTGGAAAAGTGGATGAGATATGATATGGCAGGCTCAGTAAAACACAGTTCTGATTAGTTTTCCTTGTATACTTTGCAATTAACATAGTCCATGATTCAGGTAGAGGACTGTGTGTCCCCCATTCAGTGGTGATAAGCAAATGTTGGGGAGTGTTCTGTTTGCTGGTAATTAACTTCACAGCTGTTGCAGTAATTCCATTGTGGTAATATATATATATATATATATATATATATATATATATATATATATATATATATATATATATATATATATATATATATATATATATATATAAATGCAGACAGTACCAGTGAAGTGTTGTACTGTGGCATGTGTTTGTCGGGGGAGGGTGCAACCAATATATTCCAGAGGTGTACATGAAGTGGTCTTGTTTTTCAGTATCCTTCCATGGAGTTACTGTTAGAGTGGTCTGTCTATACTACCCCTCCCACTGGCTGCAGATATGGATCTAGTACCTGAAGTAGTAATAGCACTAAGTGTAAGGGTGAGGTTGGGAGCCTACAGTGATACTGGATCATTTCACTTCTAGGCAATGAATTTACTGGGAGCCAAAACTAACATACTTCTCCTGCTTGCATCAGGGATCACTGTTGCAGTGGTTTACGCCATTTGCCTTTGTAGCATTTTGTGGGCATCCCCTTCTGTATCCATCACTAAGCTGTTTGTTGTCTACATCTTTTGGTGAGGGTGTGGGTTGACCTCCACAAATACCCACTAGGAAGTATGCAGATGCCAGTAAGTGATTACATTTACATTTTGCAGGATATCCAGTCAAAGGTCCATGCCTAACTGTAGATGGCGCACACATACTCTCCTTAGTCCTCTACCAGGTGATTGTGCTGTGGGCCTGGAGACACTGTCCTTCACAGGAATGGCAGAGAGGTTGCTGTAAATTAGTACTCATATCTTGTGATGGACCTGTGGCAACATAACAGTCAGTGTGAATAACAAGATGCAAGTTGTCATAATTGTAATCCTCTAATGTCTACACTGAGGCAGTATATCTGCCTATGTGGCCTATGCACATACAGATAACATGAGCTGTCCCTTATGCAGCAGTGAGTGGGCAAGGTTTTCTGCTCATGGAAATGTGATCCTCCCCATCTATGTTTATGCAAGACTTGGAAAAACACCATATATTACACCTCTACAGGGATGTCAGCTGTGTATATGGGCAGATCCCCATCATAATTGCAATAGAGCATGGTTATTGTCAACAATGGCCAATTTCAGGTGTTACTGAATAAGATTGTCACGCATGAGCTTCCAACAGATTACATGCAAATTCCACTGCAATTCCAGTTTATTATGCACAGAAGTGATAAATATCATAAAATTACATTTTCTCATGCAGAGAATGGCATTCAGCTACAAGCTCTCTGTGAGCATGGTTGGTGGGCACTGTAGCATGAGTGACCTGACAGGCATGAGTTTGGTGGAACATAAAATCACTTCTGTTACTGGCCGCAAGCAGAAATAGGCAGAGGTCCGAAGAAGGATCACTGAGGTGACTACACAGGCATGTAGTTAGTCAGTTTGTTTGCAACAGGACTAGAAGGTGCTAGGTGTTGGTCTGCTGACAAAGTCACCAATGAGAGACATACAGCAGTTCCTTGCATGTCTGTTTAGAGATCCAGACAATTCAGAAATCTATGGTAGAGAGCTGGCCTTCTATGCTGAATTCCATGTGGCACCATGAATAGCCCCTGGCCATGCCCCAGGTGACTTTTTTTAAACATAATGTCATAGGTGTGTACTAGGCTAATCACCACTAGAGCATTTTTAGGCCTAGCCATGCATCTCAAATCCCTGGCAAGTTTTGATCCCCTTGATAAGTGTAACCGAGGCCTGGGAAATTAACCATTTACAACTTGCCTGTCTGTTCTACTTCCAGTTGTCCAAGTTACACTTGAATTGGGTTAGGGAGGAACTCTGCTTCACACGGATAGGGAGGCTGTTCCAGAGAAGGGGTAATCTCTGGGATACATATATGTATTTCAAGCAGGCCCTATTTATATCACAGGCAAGGTTTATGTTTTTAGAATGGGTAAATCTGGAACTTTTTGTTTTGCGGATATGTAGGAGGTCCATCAGGGTGGGTTTTGTATGCCAGTCATAGAGCTCCTCTTAACAGCCTATAGGAGATAGAATAGGGCTTTGACATGGTCTGCATAGGACATATTACTTACACCCTATATTGTTTTAGTGAGAAACCTCTGTGGATGTTTCAGTTGTTGGATGTTCTTAGGTTCATAGGTAGGTACTAGGCTATCGGCCTAAGGGCCTAAGTAAATCTAGCCAACAAGGTTCCCTGGCTTACGCCACCTGAGAAAATTAATTTCCTGTGCCCCTGTCGAGCAGAGCTACAGAAGTGATCCCCGGGGTGTATTTCCTATTTCCCATCCACTCATCAAGATTTTTCTTGGAGTGCTAATGAGGAACTTCGCTTGACATAGATGGGTAGCTTGTTCCAGAGTATAAGAAGTCTCTGGGACAGGAATCTATCCCTGCAGCACGTCCTATTTATTGTGGTGACAAGATTTAGGTCCCTAGAGCATGTAGCTCAGCGGGATTGGTATTTCTCTAGGTGCAGTATGTCCAACAGTTCTGGGTTTAATCTAGCTTTATATGTTAGGCATAGATCTCCTCGTAGTAGGCGATACGCTACAGTGTAAAGCTGGAGTTTTTTGAGTCAGTCGGCGTAGGGCATCTGTTTGAGGCCAGTAATCCTCTTTGTGAGGTATTTCTGTGGCCTTTCCAGCTACTGCTGATGTCTTGTGATGTACATTCCAAAAGGGGCATTGTACTCTATAATGGTTCTAATGAGTGCTGAGTAGAGGGGAACAATGACCTCTTTTTTCCTGGATGAGAGCCCTTTTGTAATGAGGTGTGCCACATAGAAGGATTTCCTGACTACTGTGACGATGTGATTATCAAAGGAGAGACTACTGTCCACCTGGGTCCCAAGGTCTCTTATCACACATTTGGTGTTAAGTAGACTGCCGTTTATGTGGTAGTTTATGGGTACAGAGTTTTTACCAAAGGGGATGACAATGCACTTTTTGGCACTGAGCTTGAGGCCATGCCTCTGACACCAGGATCTGCCTCAGTGAAGCCCTTCTGTAGGATGTCCACATCATTTGGGGACTTGACTATGGCTCCTAGTTTGCAGTCATCTGCGAACTTCATTAGCCAGAGGCCTTCTGTGTTAGCCTGTACTTCAGAGAAGTAGATACCAAACAGGAGAGGTCCCAGGACTGAACCCTGTGGTACTCCACTTGTCACTGGTTTGAAATCAGATTTGGAATCTGCAACTTTTAAAATGTGGGTTCTGTCAGTTGGCAACCCATCTTGAGATGTAGGGATTTATACCTAGTTTAGTGAGTTTAGCTATAATTCCAGAATGGGGGATGGTGTTGAAAGCCTTGGCGAGTTCAAGACAGGCTGCGTGAATCACCTTACCCTTGTCTATGGTTTGGTGACTGCCTCAAAGAAGTCGATCAGGTTCAGAAGGCATGATCTGCCGTTCACAAACCCAAATTGGGTGGGGTCCAGAGTTTGGAGGTTACCAATGTCTTCGTTTATTAGTTCCATGGCCTTGCAGACCAGGCTCATCAGGCTAATAGGGTGATAGTTCCCAGGATTATTGGTGGCTCCCCCTTTGTGGAGTGGGATAACTGTTGCTGTGCCCATTCAGTGGGCACAAAGCCTGACGTGAGACTATGATTGAACATGGTGCTTAGGTGGGGAGCCAGTTCATTCCAAAGTTCATGTAAAACGCAGCCTGGGATGTTGTCCAGTCCCATGGATGCTGTGGTTTTGGTTTTAGAGAGTGCAGCTTTTACCTGCATAGATGTGATTGCAGGGACTCTGCATTCTTCCTGTATAGATATGGGCCCTATAGGGGGTACGGTAAAATTAGCACTGAACCTATCTGCCAGGATGTTGGTAATATCAGTTGGTTTTGTAATTTTCGTGCCATTGTGCTATAACTCAGAGCAGATCTGAGTGTTGCCATTGAAATTCTTGGCATAGTTATAGAATGCTTTGTGGTTGCTCTTAGAATCAGTGGTGATTCTGTTTTCGTAGCTAGCTTTGGAGGATCTTATAAGGGATCTCAGCTTCTTACTGAGGCTGACCAGGGAGCTGCTCCACTCATGGGATGTTACTCTCTTTTGCAACAGTTTCTTCCTTCTATTATAGAGTTTGTGCCTGGTTAGTACATACAAATGGGGCATTGTACTCATTGATATTCTGATGTCAGGGGCCAGATCATGCAGGCACTCAGATTACTCAACCACAAGTACTAGTATGATTCAGTCATAGTCCATGTGGGTGTGAATGACCTGAGATGTACCTCCCTGGACTATATGAAGAGAGACATGATGGATCTCTCTGAATACATGCCACAAGCAGGTATGAAACTCTCACCGAGCAGCATTCTACCCTCACCAAGAATGACACCACAATACAAACAGAAATAATTGGCTTAGCTACTGGTGTCATTACAAGGGGATCCAGTATTTGTCTGCCTTAGATGACAAGATTGACAGACCACACTGCTTTGCCAGAAATGGTCTGCACTTATCGCCGCTAGGCTTTTGAATACTGCAAAGGCATTAGTTGTCCCATAGTGCATTTTTTTATGCAGTGTCAAACCAATGGACCTACCAACATAACAAATTATTCTAATACCAAGCATAAAGTAGCACTGCTCAGTGCTAGAAGTCTTAACAAAAATTGCGCTCCCTGGAAGCTCTCCTCACCCTGGAGAATGCTGATGTCTGTGCAGTTACAGAGACATAGTTCAAGGCTGCAGAAAACACCTGGACAGTGCAAAGTTACAATGTCTATCACACATTCAGACTATCCTATGAAAAGGGAAAAAAAAAGGAGGAGGTGTTTCCATTTACATAAGAAACAAACATACCTCAGGCTTGGTCAAGCAGGATGATTCTCTTGACCTGCTCCATGTCCAGTTGACCATAGACAAATCCCCCATCATATCATTGCTAGCTGCAGGTCCCCAACCATGAACCATGAAAACCACTCCACCTACCTGAAATTACTAGAATCAAATACCATTCAGTCCAGTACATTACACATGGCCGATTTTAACTATCCCTCCATAAACTGGAAAACATACATGACCCTAATAAAGCAGGCTCAGAGATTCCTGGACTTTGTCACTGCAAATACTCTGGAACAGCTGGTCTGCACTCTCACTTGAGGCTCTGATATCCTTCACACAGTACTCACAAACACGGGGCAGCATTGCACCCCTCCTTAAGTTTAATGTCCTGTAAGACCAGATCATAAATTGGTCTCCTTTGAAATAAATATAATGGTAGAACTCCCATCAATCCCTAAAACCCCAAAGAATTTTTCCAAGGCAAATTACCTTATATTAAGTGATAGCATAGGTAATTTTAAAGCTCCCCTAAACCCAAAAACACTGAGGCCTATGCAGACATATACATGAATGCCCTGTACAACCACTTAAACAACTGCATAGAAATGGCAGCACCTGACTGAACTAAACCTAGGTCTAGCAAAAAAAAAAGTCACCCTTGTGGACTCCTGACATAAATCGATTATACAACAGAAGGAAGAAATTCCTGTCTAGATGTAAGAGGGAGGGTGCCCAACAGAAAAAAAATCCCTCTATAGTCTCAACAGGCAAATCAGGGAACTAGTCAAGGCTTCAGAAGTTAAATACAAGACTAAAATAGCCTCCCAAGCCAAGGGTAACCACAAAGCACTTTTTATTTATGTCTGAAATCTTAAGGGAAACACTCAACAATGTGCTGAGTTCGTTGTAGATGGCATTACCTAAACTCAGCCAGAAGAAATAGCAAACATGTTGGCTGATAAATTCAACTCAAATTTCACCCTCCTGTTACTTCTGGTCACTCTCTATGAAATACCCCCTACCTTTCCTTTACCTGTTATCACAAAAGAGCAGGTCATCACTGTGCATCCTAATCTAAAAACATGGCATCAATGTGTCCTGATGGAATCCCAGTGTGCTTATTAAATAGCTTGAAACATGACCTAGCAGACCCAGTCAGATTTCTGTTTAACCACAGTCTCCAGACAGGTTTTGTCCTAGCAGAGTGGAAGACAGCAACAGTTATCCTTCTGCACAGGGAGGGGGGTGGTATCAATGTACCCAATAAATACTATTATGCATTTCTTAGCATTTAGCATTAGCCCATGGCTCTGACACAAGTTATTTGTCAGTGTCAGTCCTTCATGAAGAACATTAGTGTCAGTTGAGGATTCTACGACTGCTCCTAATTTGCAATTGTCTGCAAATCTGGTCAGCTAGAGGCCCTTGATGTTGATCTTGACTTCAAAGAAGTAAATTCCAAAAAGAAGCAGTCCCAGGCCTGATCCTTGATGGACTTTGTTTGTATCTAGTCCCTTTGTAGAGATGTATTCCCCACATTTAACTTTCTGGGTCCTGTCTGTGAGCCAGCTGGCTATTCACTGGGTGACATAACGTTTTATACCTAACCTGCTGAGTTTGTCAACAATGCCCAAGTGAGGCATTGTGTCAAATGTCTTTGTCACATCAGGAAAGGCAGTGTGAACCATTTTGCCCTCATCTATTGCTTTGCTCACCTTCTGAAGGAAGTCTAAGAAGATAGGTAGGCTTGACCTGCTACTGAAAAAAACAAATTGGGCTGGATCCAGTATCTGGATATTTCCTATGTCATTTTTGGTCATTTTCATGATAATTATTACCATGGTTTTGCATATGAAACTAGTGAGACATATGGGTCTGTAAGTTCCAGGGTCTGTAGACAGCCTACCTTTTTGCAGAGGGATGACTGTTTTTCATTTGTGACACATGAAGCCTGTTTGGAGGCAGCAATTAAAAAGCAGTTCAAGGGCCTGATAGGTCATATTTCATAATACTTAGAAACTATCCTGGGTTATTGTCTGTGCCCATCAATACAGTGTTCTGGCCTGAGAGAGACCATTGAGAATCTGTTCTGTAGTGATAGTAGGGGGAGTTATATTTGATGGTATTTCCTAAGGGGAGGTTGAGGGGGTGAGAAGGGTAAAGTCAGAGCTGAATTTTTCTGCCAGTACATTTGATATATCCTCTGGCTCAGTATAGGTGACTCAATAAACCAAAGAGCTCTGCACACAATTGTGTATTGCCTTTGAGGCTGCAGACATGGCTAAAGAATGCCTTGCGTTTGTCTTTGGCCTGGGAGACCAAATTTATCTCAGAGTTGGCTTTGACTAGACTTTATTTGTCTTCTGAGTTGTTTGTTTGGTTTAATGAGAGTGCAAAACAAAGAACTGCCCACTATGCACAACATGTGGCACTATCTGCAGTGCCTGTCCAGTTCAGTTCAGTGTCTGAAAACTTACAAGCATGGCTTTTTTTTGCATTTAGAGGAAATGTACGGACTATAGGAGCAAAGGCAATCTATCCAAACTATATTAAAAGGATATTTTCCATAGCACTCAGTAATATCGGTGAAGCTTCACTGGGTTGTGGGATTTTGGAGGGGGTTCATCCTTAGATTAGGCATTATCTTATATTTTTGCATGCTGTATTTGTCTGGCTCCTACATCAAGGTTATAGACCTATATAATGTTGGGAACTGTCATCCCTCAATGATGATGGCTGTGAAATCCTAGCTCAGTCAGTGATACTGTTGGGCAATGCTGCTTTGACTGCTGGAGCTGTGCCCATGCACACCCACACACAAACATACACAATGCAATGCCCAGCATCACCATTTACTCACAGGCCAATAGATACACCATCCCCTGCTTGTTTAGTCTCCTCTCCTCTGTTTCTCACAATGACAACCCTTGCCACACATGCAAACACACACACACACACACACACACACACACACACGCACTTTAATTCACTCCCCCCCACATAATCACACATACGCACTGCTCATTATATGATGACAACTGTGCCATGCCCCCAGCACTCTGTTACTTTGGGTTTCCTGTGTCTTATGCACAGTGTGATCACTTTATTCATGGTATAGTACTGCATTTATCATTTTTAATGTCTATGTAATGCTTATTCTGGCTCTTATATATATATATATATATATATATATATATATATATATATATATATATATATGGGTCTACTTTAGATGCCCGAACGTCCAATTTACCGGCACCCACTTTACCGAGACTATATGTCCGAAATATGTGTTTACCGACAATTCATATTACTGACTATCACATGCCCGACATCCTGAGTACATTATAATCATTATAAGCATAATTTGCGGCACATAGATATAAAATGAAAACATCCCTTTAGGAATTCACGTATGGTAACACGTAATCATGGCGGTCATCTCGGAAGTTGGACCAGAAATTGTGGGAAACATTTACAAAGTGATTCTGTCACAAAGGAGTAAAGAAATGCTACAACTTGAGGGCTATTTGTACCATTTAGAATGCAGCCGAGGAAACAAATGGTACTGGGGATGTAAGGAAAAGAAGTCCTGGAAATGCAAAGGCAGAGCTGTTACTGTATTAGTTACCAAAGGTGAGCAACTATTAAAATCTGTCCCACATCAGCATTCTGCTAATCCAGCTGAGGTAGAACGCTATGCACTTTGCAATGACATAAAAGTAAGGGCTAAGTACAGCAGGGACAACCCATGTTCAATAGTTGATGTGGCAATGGCATCAACATCACTACAAGCAGTACAAACTATACCAAGTAGAAAGTCACTCTTGCAAAGTATCAATAGGGTACGAAGGCGAGAGAATATACCAGAGCGATGCCATGAGATAACTTTATTGAGCATGAGTTGTAGTGACTACCCTTTAAAGTAGGGTTCCTTTATTTCCAAGCGTATGGCTGACAAAAGCACTGACAGCTTAGGATATGCGTTTACTACAGTGAATAATTTATATGATATGAGTACTGCTTCCATCTGGTTAATGGATGGAACCTTTTTTAATAAAGGAGTAACCTGTCGACAACTGTACAGCATTCATGGACTAGTCAAATGCGGTACTTACAATAAAGCTGTACCATTGTTTTACGCCTTGATGAGTAGGAAATCTCTTAGGTGTTACAATTTCCTATGGCACTGTGTCTTTTATTTACTAAGCACAAATGGTTTCCAAGTTAACGTCCGCTTCATCCTATGTGATTTTGAAGTTGCGGCACTAAGGAGTATTAGGCTTAATGTTACAGGAGCTAAAAGTAAAGGTTGTCTGTTCCATTTTGGACAGAATATCTGGCAAAAGGTCCAGTCTTTGGGATTAGCAGCAATGTATAATACAGATATGTCATTTCAATTGAGTGTAAAATCTCTAGTGGCATTAGCGTTTTTGAAGAATCTGAGGTAGTGTCTACATTTGAAGAATTGAAAGTATCTTTTCCAGTTGAAGGGCGAGAATTGTTAAAATATTTTTCTGATTGGTACATTCACGGCAGGCTGCGTAAATTTACAACTAGAATGTCAAGCTCAGTTAGATTTCCACCTCTATTTCCGATTCCATTCTGGAACGTGTTTGAACTCAATGAACTACATTTGCCACAAACCCAGAATTCTGTCGAAGGATGGCATAGGCGCTTAAAATGTTTGTTAGGATCCCAAGCAATTGATTTAAATACACTTATGCATGCTTTGTCTAGAGAGCAAGACAAGAGTAGATGAGTTACAGGTCTGAATGGCAACTGGTTTTCCTCCATCCCCTAAAAAATGGAAATTATTACAGCGGCATGAGCAATTTGTGACTGTGCTGAACAGTAGAGAGGAATACAGTGCCATACAGTTTGTAAATAGCATCGCTAGGTTGTTAAAGATGTGAGACGTTTATCATTGCTAATCTGTGTATGATCCACGTTTGTTGACTGTATTGCTAAGGAGGAGAAATTAGCAGAGCAATCCGAAATATTATTTTGTGTATTTGGAAGTACTTAATATAACAAAATGGATGCATTTATAGAAGCGTATTACTTTACGTTGAGATGATAATTACGGAATGTTCCTTTCATCTGCAAACAGCAGTTACTTTCTGCTGGATTGCTAAACAAATATGTGTAGGAGAGTATTATTTTGCTGATAACACTAAGTAAATCAGACTTCTTTGTGGATATGGCATGTTGTTGTGAAGGGTGTTTACTGGCTCATATGGTATTACTTTCCATACGGGATTGTTGTTATGAAAGCGCACTAGTTTAGTGAATGTCGGTGAAGTGCACATCGGGCTAATGGGTACTCGGGCAACTGATTTGTTGGTCATTTGGGGTCGGTAAAGTAAGTGTCAGTAATTTGGACATTCAGGCATCTAAAGTAGACCTATATAGATATATATATATATATATATATATATATAAACCAGATGCTGCCTTTTAACCAGTACCACAGCATACTAGACCCACCTCCGTCTCACAGGTTATCCCCTGCAGGCATACCATTCAACTGTCCATATTTTTCATACTGTCCAGATATTTGCCTCATATTTTTGGTCTGTTCCTCATAAAATTTGTGGTTTTCTGGCAAATTACTGGGATGATCTAAGGACTGAAATCACCAAATGACATATATTTCAGTTTCAGACTTCATATCAGAAAACGTAAGTTAACAGAATCCTTGTAACTTTCTAAGTTTATAAGAGCAGTATTTAAAGTCTGTCCCTACCCCCCACCCCCCCAATTTTGTCAGGCTTTGTCTAGATTTGTTGCACTAAGAGGTTGAGATGTATGCCTGCAGGGATTTCTTCTACAGTTGTCTCGTCAGACACCCCCTCCACTGCTGACACTGTGACTTCTTCCTAAATGCCTCTGCCTTGTGGTAACTGTATATCAACATGATGAGTAATATTGCACATAATGCAAAGATTTTACCACATGTTCCTGGGTTATTCTAGTTTAAACCATCAGAGCCATCTAGAGCCATCTAAATAGTGGCAGCAGGCCTTTAGAAATCCAAATGCATGCTCAACAATGACTCGAGTTTGTGACAGAGTGTTGTTAATATGATTACTCTGCCATGTTGTGTGGGCTTCTAAATCATTAGTCATGGCTCCATGGCATATGCAAAATTACCTATATGATGGTCCTGTGGAAAATCATCCTAGATAGACCACTGGTGCAATTCATATGTCTGATAAGGGAGATGCAGGCACTGTCAGGGTGGCCTGCTGACACATTATATATTATACCATGTATATTGCATGCCATGTGGCAGTTGATAGAGTGAAATATCTTACAGTAGATAAACATTATCCTTGCCTCACGTTTGGGGCCTTTATTACAATGTGGGTACAATCAATGGCTTCCAGTACCTCAGGAAACTGGCCATGTCAAAATGTTACCTCTCACCTCTGTGGTTAATGGAAACCACATATTCTCCTCATCCTCCTGCTGCATAGATTAATGGATTCTTAGATTGTTACTAGGCTTATGAACTGGGGGACCTTTCTTAGCCTAGCCAAGGTTTCCCAAAAGAAGAATGACATCCTGTATCCAAACAGGACATGGAGGACCAGATATTTATAAACTACCTCTGTCCATAAGGGACATGGGCCCCAGGCCCAGTGAAAATGTCCTGTTCCTCATTCACTGGTCTAGGTTGCTCTTAAATTGGATATTAGATGAATGCAGTCTTACATAGATGGGAAGCCTTTTCCATGGGAGGGGTAGTGTTTGGGACACATATCTGTCCCTTCACCTTGTTCTGTTTAAGTCACAGACAAAATTCAGGTCCTTTGGCCTTGTATTTCTGGTACTGTTTGACCTTGAATATGCAGGACATTCATAGGTGTGGGGCACACAGATGCCTTGTAAACCAGGCATAGATCACCTCTCAGCAATCTGTAGGAGACTGAGTAGAGAGCAAAGGATTTAAGGTGCTCTGCATAAGGCAGATTTGTTATGCCTTGTACTCTTTTTGTAAGGAACCTCTGAGGTCACTCTAGTTGTTGCATATGCTTAGTCAGGTGCATACTGAATGGAGCATTGTACTCTGTGAGTGGTCTGATAAGGGCAGAGTACAGTGGGATAATGACCTCTTTGTACCTATTTTCCATGCCCTTACATATAATTTGCATAACATAAATGGATTTCCTCACCACTGTGGCCACATGACAGTTGAAGGTAAGGTTACGTTCTACGTCCTACCCAGATCTCTAACTACTGGATTGACTCTTAAGAGCGTGTTATCAACATGGTAATTTGCTGGGGTGATTGACTTCCCAAAGTGTGCAGTTATGCATTTCTTAGCATTGAGTTTAAGACCATGGCTTTGGCACCATTTAATAGTTAGAGATTGGCCTTGTTGAAGACCGAAGTGTCTGCAGAATAGTCAATGATAACTCCCAGTTTGCAATCATTTGCTATAAACCTTCAGATTTTGCTTCCACTTCAGAAAAATAGATGTCAAAAAGAAGTGGGCTCAGTACTGAGCCCTGGGGGAATCTGCTATTGACTGGCCTCTTGGTGGAGGTAGCCTCACCTATTTTGACCTCGTGGGTCCTATCGGTAAGCCAGCTGGCCAACCAGCAGATGATAAAAGGGTTTATAACTAATTTAGTGAGCTTGTCTATAATGCCTGAGTGGGTGTATTATCAGAAGCCTTGGCCAGGTGGAGGTAAGCTGTGTGCGCATAGTCTTGCCCTCTGTGATGATTGGGGAGAGATGGGTGAAGGCTGCCAGCCTAGTCAAATAGAATTTAATATATAATTCTATCAACTGTATAAATAAATGTAAAATACAGGCTTGTGTTTTTAAATGTAGGAAAACACTGTGAAATGTGGAACTGCAAAATATGTGACAACATTGCACTTTACTGGCACAGTGAAGCATGTTGTATCCTTTCATGTTAGAATTTGGCCCGAGGGCGGCTAAATAAAGATTTCATGCCCATTGTTTTAAGGCTAAAGTTTATGACTAGAATTTAGATGTGGAAGGTGCTTTAGTTTCTGTTAGCATATACATGTGAAATGTCTTGTATTGTTGTAAGTTTCTATGCAGGTGTTAGATTGCTAAATAATGCAGTTTGTGGCCTGAGAACTCAGACCAGGTGTTAAGATGATGCAATATGAATCCTGGGAAAACCTAAGTGTCAAAAATTATGTAATTTTGGGAGGGCCTTAGAGACATGTTTGCTAGTAATGTTTAAATACTATTTCTCACAAGAGACCTGAAAGCATTTTGATCTGGACATCTAACTTATCAGCACTCTGCTTATGCTCACGTGTACGTTTTTAGCACTGTGACATCTTGTAGGAATAGTTAAAGCTAGTAAAGATTAATTAGGTATTTTTCTTTGAAACCAGATCTGTCCGACTGTATTATTTTAAGTTTCTGTGTGATCTGTGAACTCTTATATATCTCTGTGGTGTAGTAGTTTTGTCTTGTGTTTTAATTATTTATTATTAAATATTTTTAAAACTTTCTACCTGTGGCTGCTTTGTGTAGATATGAAGTATGCTTTAGCGTACATTATATATTTATAGAGTTTACTGTCTAAGCCCTTCTAATAAGCATTAGACTGTATAGTCATATTACCATTGGATATTAATATTGCACAGTAATAATTGGACACCCTTTTAAGGGCCTTTTAGTAGCTGATATTATTAACTGGGTGGTGGCAGTAATTACTACCGTATAGTCTGGGTAAAGGGGCACAGCCTGAAAATCTGTGTCAGCCTTTCCCAGGAGTGGCTGTGAAGTTGTAAAAATACTTAACTCAAAGTGTGTGTGTGTTGTGTCAGCTACTTGAGCAGGGACATGAAGTGCTGGTTGGATAGAGAGGGTACTGGTGGTTCTAGCTTGCCCAGTTAGGCTGAGACCTGGACCCTATAGCCAGTGAAAAGTCTTATTGGGGACCTGGTGAGCAAGGGAGCAGCCAGCCCCAGACTGACTGTGATCTCTATGTGCACTTAAGGGAAATTGTACTTTACTATGTGTATTTGTTAACATTTCCTCTCATATGAGATGCTCTTTCTGGTGTTAGTGGTGAGGATTGAGGCTCCTTCATTACTGGGCCAGGGCACGGGTGTCACATGTGTTTGGCAGTGGGGGGATCCACTTCACATGTGTTTTGCAGCGGTGGGATATCCACATCACATATTAATTAGTTGACAAATGCTAATTGGCTTGTAGTGGTGTGGGTAGAGTGAATCCTGTAGCTTATGTACAGTGATTTATGAAGGTGTTTTGTACTCTAAATCAGCCATGCAGTGAATACTTAGAGTTCAGATCACAATTGTTTTATTCCTTTTGTTAGCTTAGTTAGTCAGGGTAAGCAGGCAGCATGTCAGCAGAAAAGTACGGAAAGCTGTCAAGGAACCAGCTGGTGGAGATGTGCCAGGCTATGGGACTTGTGCATGGAAACCTGACTAAGGCAGACCTGATTGCAGCCTTGGTAACAGCTGCATCAAAAAACAGCATCCAGGAGGACAATCAGACTGACTGTGGAGATACAATATCCTCAGAGAATGGACAGCTCAACCTTTCTGCAGTGGACTTAAAAATCCAGCTGGAGCTAAAGAGACTTGAGTTGGAGGCCAGGCATTTGGAGATAGAAGCCGAAGAAAAGGAGCGTCAGAGGAAGCATGAGAGGGAAATGCTGACTCTTCACCAGAGTCATGGAGGTAACTGGGAAAGGGAGTAACTGGACCCCAGAAGCACAACAGGTCAGTAAATTTCTTCCACAATTTAAAGAGGGAGATCATTTTGATAGTTTCATTCATATGTTTGAGAGGGTATGCAAGCAGTATAGTGTTGACCAAAGGCTCTGGGTACAGTTCCTGACCCCTTTACTCCATGGGAAAGCTGTAACTTTTTTATAAAAAAAATGCCTGACTTTATTTTGATTATACTGCTGTGAAAAATGTCTTTTAGAATGTTCAAACTAACACCTGAAATGTACAGGAAAAAGTTTCATGAGCATAGACTCAAGGCAGATAAAAGTGTATGTGAATATGTTGCTGAACTGGGCACTTATTTTCATAGCTGCATGAGTGGATGTCAGGTCACCACTTTTGAAGGGCTGGCAGACCTTTTGGTGAGGAAACAAGTCCTTAGCACTTTGCCTGAGGACATGAGGATCTGGTTAGCTGATAGACAATGTGCTACTTCAGATGAGTTGTGGAAGAAGGAAGACCTATACCTAGTCAGCAGGGCAGCCCTGCACAAGAAGGGGACCCCCAGTAATGCTCATAGGTTCATAGGTTCATAGGTAGGTACTAGGCTATCGGCCCTGGGGCCTATACAAGCCCAGCCAAAAAGGTACCCTGGCTTTTGCCACTCAAGAAAATTATTTTCCTGTGCCACTGTTGAGCAGAGCCACAGAGGTGATCCCTGGGGTGAATTTCCTATTTCCCATCCAATCATCAAGATTTTTCTTGAAGAGTGCTAATGAGGAGCTTTGTTTGATATAGATAGGTAGTTTATTCTAGAGTATGGGAAGTCTCTGGGACAGGAATCTATCCCTCTGGCATGTTTTGTTTATTGTGGTGACAAGGTTTAGGCACCTAGAGTGTGTAGCTTGGAGGAATTGGGATTTATTTAAGTGGAGCATGTCCAACAGTTCTGGGTTGACATAGCTTTGTATGTTAGGCAGAGATCACCTCTGAGTAGGCAATATGCGACGGAGTAAAGCTGGTATTTTTTGAGACGGTCTGCATAGGGCATCTGTTTCAGGCCAGCAATACTCTTTGTGAGGTATTTCTGCAGCCTTTCCAGTTGTTGTAGATGTCTTGTGAGGTACATACCAATAGGGGCGTTGTACTCTATAATGGTTCTAATGAGTGATGAGTAGAGGAGAACAATGACCTCTTTTTTCTGGATGAGAAACCTTTTGTGATGAGGTGTGCCATGTAGAAGGATTTCCTGACTACTGTGGCAATGTGATTATCAAAGGAGAGACTACTGTCCACCTGTGTCCCAAGGTCTCTTATCACACTTTCGGTGTTAAGTATACTACCACCTATGTTGTAGTTCATGGGTACAGAGTTTTTACCAAAGGGGATGACAATGCACTTTTTGGCATTGAGCTTGAGGCCATGGCTTTGACACCAGGCATCTGTCTCAGTGTGGCCCTTTAGTAGGAAGTCCACATCATTAGGAATTTTGATTATGGCTCCTAGTCTGCAGTCATCTGCGAACTTTGTTAGCCAAAGACCTTCTGTGTTAGCCTGTACTTCAGAGAAGTAGATGCCAAACAGGAGAGGACCCAGGACTGAACCCTGTGGTACTCCACTTGTCACTGGTCTGAAGTTGGATTTGGAGTCTGCTACTTTCACAGTGTGGGTTCTGTCAGTGAGCCAGTTGGCAACCCATCTTGTGACATAGGGATTTATACCTAGTTTAGTGAGTTTATATATAATTCCAGAGTGGGGGGTGGTGTTGAAAGCCTTGGCAAGATCTAGATAGGCTGTGTGAACCACCTTACCCTTGTCTACAGCTTTGGTGACTGCTTCAAAGAAGTCTATCAGGTTTAGGAGACATGATCTGCCTTTTACAAACCCGAACTGGGTGGGGTCCAGAGTTTGGAGATTACCAATGTCTTTGTTTATAAGTTCCATGATGATACGTTCCATGGCCTTGCAGACCAGGCTCGTCAGGCTAATGGGGCAGTAGTTCTCGGGGTCCGTGGTGGCTCCCCCCTTGTGGAATGGGATAACCGTCGCTGTGCGCCATTCAGCAGGCACAAAGCATGAGGTGAGGCTATGATTGAACATGGTACTTAGGTGGGGTGCCAGTTCGTTCTGTAGTTCATGGAGAATGCAGCCTGGGATGATGTCTGGTCCCATGGATGCTGTGTTCTTGGCTTTGGAGAGTGTGGTTTTTACCTGTGCAGCCATGATTACAGGAACTTTGCATTCTTCTGGTATAGAGATTGTCTCTTTAGGGGGTGGGAGGGGGGTAAAGTTAGCACTGAACCTATCTGCCAGGATGTTGGCAATATCAGTTGGGTCTTTATATTTAGTGCTATTGTACTGTAACTCAGAGCAGATCTGAGTATTGCCACTGAGATTCTTGACATAGCTATAGAATGCTTTGTGGTTGTCTTTAGAATCAGTGGTGATTTTGTTTTCGTAACTAGCTTTGGAGGATTTTATCAGGGATCGCAGCTTCTTACTGAGGCTGACCAGGGAGTGCCTCCACTCATGGGATTTTACTCTCTTTTGCAACAGTTTCTTCCTTCTGTTGTACAGTTTGTTTATGGCAGGGGGACCACCAGATTGGCTTCCTTTTTTTGGAGGATAGTGTCTTGGTTCTGTTTGGGATAGCACGATCCATGCACTCATGTAAGTGCTTATAAAGTACAACTGTGTAGGATTCAGTAGTCGTAACTGTATTGTCCATCTGCATGGGTGTCATGAAGTTCACCACTTCTGTCTTAAGAAGCATGAAGTTGGCTTTGGAGACATTTTTTACCATGGTTTCCTTAATGGGGGGTGGGGGCAGGATGTGGATATCTAGGGTAATTAGCTTATGGTTGGATCGGACCAATGAGGCTTTGACTTCAGGTGTGGAACACCGGTCACTCATGTTGGTAATGACTAGATCTAGGATATTGTTGCCCTTGTTGGGGGTGTGGATAAGTTGATCCAGACCATTGGAGTTTATGAATTCCAGAAAGCGTTGATCGAAGGAGTTGGTACATGAGTAGTTTTCCCAGTTAATGGTGGGGTAGTTGAAATTGCACATTATTAGGGTGTTTGGTTGAACCCTAATATTTTCCAGTACATCAAGAAAAGAGGAGTGGGAATCCTGGGGTATGGTGGGTGATCTTTAGCAAGCTACAATTTGGATTGCAGTTTTGCCCAGAGTTAGTTGCACTTGGATAACCTCGGCTACATTATGCTGAGCAACTAGCCTGGAGGTGTGGATATCCTTAATGAATATGGACACACCTCTGCCTTTGGTGTTCCGGTCCAGATTACATGGCCAAAAAGTGTGGTATGAGTTATAGCCTGGTAGTGCAGGGGTGCTCTCTGGAGCCTTGAACCAGCTCTCAGTCACTGTACAGATATTGATGTTCTCCATTTTAAGGAGTGCCTTGAGTGAGTGCATTTTGAGATTTAGACTTCTAGCATTGAGTAGCATCACCCTCAGTTTTGGCTTGCCTGTTCCTGTTACGGTGGCAAATTTGTCATTTGAACCTTGCCTAAAAAGGCACTATAGGAGCTGCAAGAACCTTAGCCAGTATCAGGAATCCCAGGGGTGACAGGTGCAGGCCATCTCTGGCAAAACACCATGGTCTGTTGACCATGTCATCCCAGGCAGACAGATACTGGATCTCTTTAGAATGGCACCAGAAGCTTAGACAATTGCTGAAGTCAATCATTTTGTCCTTGTACTGCGGCATCATTATGGGTGATGGCAGAATGCTACTCAGGGTTAGGGTCATACTTGCCTGGGCTACAAGATCAGAGAGCCCTTCCATGTCTCTTTTCATGTAGTCCAGGGAGGTACGTCTCAGGTCGTTCACACCAACATGGACAATGACAGAGTCATATTTGTACTTGTTGTGGTGTGACCTGAGTGCGTGGGTTATGTGGCGGATCCTGGCACCCGACAAGCAGCTGACAGTAACCTTCTCCTTGTTTAGCCTGGTAAGTGGGACATCAGTATGCCTGACTATAGAGTCACCTATGACTAGTGTGTTGGGTACATTGTTTTGCCTTATTGGCTGTGGTTGAGTGTCACACTGAGTCTGTGGGCTATGTGTCATTTGGGTTGTGTTGGGGGGGTGGAGGTTGCTTGCATTTCTGCTTTGGAGGTCTCTGTTGCTTGAGCAGATTATTATTGAGAGCTTCTGCGAATGTTTTTGTGTTTCTATGTGTGGATTTTGGTGGTGTAGATTTAGTGAGACTATGTGACGAGTGCAGTGTGGTGCATGTGTTTACCTTCTCCTCTTGACTGTCAAGTTCAGTCTTGATTGGAGAGAGCTTTACCTCCAGTTTTGCTAGATAAGTGCATCTCTCACAGTTTGTAGTGTTGGGTGGTAGGAGGAGAGGGTTGTCTGTGTACATGAGGAAATGTCTACATTGCCCCAAGATGCCCAGATTCATCAAACAGACAGGAGAGAACACTGGGAGCTGACCCTTGGACATGCTTGAATAAAAAAACTATTTTCCTATAGATAAGTGAGGAAAGAGAGTACAAGAGCTGTTTTTTCTCTAAGCAAGTGAGGAATTTCTCTAAGCAAGTGAGGAAAGTGAATACCAAAAAAGTTTTCCTCTAGGTAATGAGGAAGGTTGAGTGCTGTAGTAATTAGTAAGATATTTAGTGCTTACGAGTTCTGAACAAGTGCTGATCATGAATAAGCAAATTCAAGTGTTAAAACTAAGAATCTGTATTTGGACTAAACTAGTTACAGGAAAGGGGGGAAACAAGTGCAAATGCGGGCTTTTAAATCAGAAAGTTGAGAGAGATGGAAAAACTGCCTAAACGGCCAATAACTACAATTCTGGGCCAGAACCACTCCTTATGTGGTGGATAGGTTACCCAGTGCTTACCACTCCCACTGATAAGCTATAAGGCTTCCCTCCAACACAGAAAGCTTGGGGGGCTCATAAGCTTACATACAGTCCTGGATACAGCAAATCTGAACCTGGACTACACTAGTGACAAGACAGGTAATTATATATATATATATATATATATATATATATATATATATATATATATATATATATATACAGAAAAGTAGCAAAAACAGCAGTAAAAACAATTCAAATGCTGTGCAAGCTAGCACACTTGAGTATGTAGCAATATTAGACTTAACAGTTTAAAAAATGCAATTAAATTAAAAATTACTAAAAGCAAGTGCAGAAGGAGTCTATTAAGTAGAATGATATAAAGAGATGGGACTGGGGGGAGTGTCCCAGATCAAATCTACAGTGGGGGAGGCAACTACAAAAGCCTCCAAATTTAGACAATAAGATAAGGAGGGTAGGTAGGGGAAAACCAACACCTTCAGCAGAGATCTGAAAAACTATATGGTATGGGAAAACTAACACCTTCAGATCTGAAAAACTATACAGTGAAGCAAAAGTAACAGTGCACAGCTCTGAAGTCAGCCAGCAATGGTATAAAATTAGTCAAACAACAATTACCAGTGCACATCTCTGAATTGCCAGAAAAATATACTCAGCTCTGTATATCTCCAGATAGTTTGAAGAGCACTCTGTCAGGACACAGGAAGGCTCCAGCAATGATATGCAGGCTGTTACTAGGAGGGTCTAATTTTATGCAAATAATCCTTGAGATAGTCAGATAACACACAGGATGTAAAACCAGTTATACCAACTTAAGACACAGAGAAATAGGGGGGGGGGGGCACCTTCAGCAGAGATCTGAAAAACTATACAGTGAAGCAAAAATAACAGTGCACAACTCTGAAGTCAGCCAGCAATTATATAAAATTAGTAAAACAACAATTACCAGTACACAACTCTGAAGTGCCAGAAAAATATACTCAGCTCTGTATATCTCCAGATAGTTTGAAGAGCACTCTGTCAGAACACAGGAAGGCTCCAACAATTATATGCCTCTTTGCATGTTTTATGCTCATTTGACCTACAAAAGGAATAGCATGGGCTATGGCTAGATGCACCAGATGGTAAACTCTAGGTGCCAGATGGTAGACTTTGTGGTCTAAAGAAACCCATGTTGGGCAGCACAGACTGCCTCAACAGAATCTGCCAGTAGCAGGGGAAGCCACTAGTCCAGGTACACGTCCAGGACCTAGGGTGAAATGTTTTGAATGCAACCAGTGGGGCCATGTGGCATACAGATGTCCATGGAGGCAAGGTGGGGAACCAACGTTGAGGGAGCCAGCCAGTGGGAAAGACAAAATGCCAGAGTAGGTTGTCTTGAGACAACAGGGGTACTAAACTACCATTCTGCAGATGTCCTGAGATGGAAGGATTTGGATGAGGCAGTACCATGTGCTTATGTAGTTACATGCGATCAGGCTAGGAGACAAGCATGTGGGTCTGGTAGCCTGGGAGAGACAACAAAAAAGGGGCTGTCTACACCCCTAGTGATGTTTTGAACAGTTTTAATAAACTGTTGTATTACAATCACCTTACTGTGCTGGCTTTGTTTTTTGAAGCCTCGGAGAGACCCAGACAGACTGCATACTTGCAGCCAGGACTGGTGAGGTGGTTACTTCAGGGAGGGAGCTACTCTGCAGCAGTAAAACTGAAGGTGAGCCACAGCTGCTTGTGGGTACTGATGGTCCCTTGGACAGAGTCACTGCAAAGGTAGAGGTGAGTAGTAGTACCCAAACTGACAGCGAGACACCACTGTCAGAGGATGCCAGACTTCCTGTGAAAGGGGAGTTGGGAAGGATTACAAGGAGAGAGTTGAGACAGACTCAGCTCTCAGACCCTACATTGCAAGGCCTGAGGCTGGTAGCTAGGGAGGCACCTGATTCTCAAGGAAAGGGGGAATCTGTATACTGGTACAAAGGGTTACTATACAGAGAGTGGACCCCTGAGAGAGGGCTAGAAGGTGAGAGAGTACAGTAGTTGGTAGCACCTAGAGTCTACCATCTGGTGCTTCTAGCCATAGCCCATGATATTCCCTTTGCAGGTCAAATGAGCATAAAACATACAAAGAGGCTTATTATGCAGAACTTCTATTGGCCTGGAATTTCCAGAAATGTAACAGGGTACTGCAAGACTTGTGAGCAGTGCCAAAGGGTAGGCAAGGCAGGAGACAAGGTGAGAGCTCCTTTGATGCCTTTGCCTCTGATTGAGGAGTGATTTCAGAGGGTGGCTATGGATATCTTGGGTCCTCTGAGTACCCCAAGTTCCACAGGGAAAAAGTATATCCTAGTGGTAGCGGATTATGCTACACGATACCCTGAGGCAGTGGCTTTATCCTCCATTGAGGCAGAGAAAGTGGCAAATGCTTTGTTAGAGGTTTTCAGCAGGGTAGGTTTCCCAAACAAAATACTGACTGACCAAGGTGCCAATTTCATGTTAGACCTGTCTGTGGAAGTCCTGTGGGGTGAAGCACATGAAGACCACCCTCTACCATCCCCAGACTAATGGTCTTGTTGAGAGGTTAAACTCTACAATCAAGTCTGTGCTACGAACATTTGCAGATCAGTTTAAGAGGGAGTGGGACAAATATTTGCCCCATCTGTTTGCTTACATAGAGGTTCCCCAGGAATCCACAGATTTATCACCCTTTGAGTTGCTGTATTGTTATAGGGTGAGGGGACTTCTAGATTTAATTCAAGATGAGTGGAAAGGTGAGTGTGTGTCTCACAAGAAGCCTGTTGTGGCATACATCCTAAACCTCCGGATAAGGTTCAGGGAACTCATGGGCTTGGCCCAGGAGAACCTGGCAGAAGCCCAACAACAGAAAAAGGTGTGGTATGACAGGAATTCTCGAGCTAGAGAGTATGCTGTGGAGCAACAGGTAATGGTTCTCATTCCTGTCAGACACAACAAGCTGCAAGCAGCTTGGGAGGGTCCCTACAAGGTGGTAAGAAAGGTAAGTGATGTTAACTACATGGTGGAAGTGCTAGGCAGTCTGCAGGGGCACAAATTGTACCATGTTAACATGATGAAACCTTACCATGATAAGGAGGCCCTTGTGCTGAGCATTTGCAGTGGATTGCAGGAGGAGTATGAGGGAGATCTGGGGACTGATCTCCGCAGTGAGGCTCAGGGTGAAACCTCAGTGGAAGGGGTAGCAATGTCCCAGCAGCTATCTCCTACCCAGGTTTGAGAAATCTGAGCAGTGTTGCAGGAATATGGGGACATATTCACTGGGAAACCAGGGTGCACCCACCTGGGGCAGCACCAGGTGGATACACGACCCCAGAGGCCTATTAGGCAGGCCCCTTATAGAGTGCCTGAGAGAGTCAGACAGACTCTGAGGGAGGAAGTACAGGAGATGTTGGAACTAGGAGTGATTCAAGAGTCCAACCATCCATGGGCCTCCCCAGTGGTGCTGGTGCCAAAGAAGGATAGCAGCACCAGGTTCTGTGTGGACTACAGGAAATTAAATAGCCACACCGAGTCTGATGCTTACCAAATGCCTAGAACAGATGATGCCCTAGAGTAGCTGGGTGGGGCTAAGTATCTTACAACCATTGATCTTACCAAGGGATACTGGCAGGTGCCCTTGACTCCCAGTACTAGAGAGAAGTCAGCCTTTGTGACTCCTTTTGGGATGAAGAATGTCCTAGTGACTTTCCAGATGCTGGTGGATAATATCCTAGCAGGAGCAGGAGGGTTTGCCCTTGCTTACCTAGATGATATTGCCATCTATGGCCATTCCTGGCCAGAGCACCTTCAGCATGTCAGGGAGGTGCTGGCCAGACTATAGAGGGCAGGGTTGACCATTAAGCTGAGCAAATGTCAGGTGGGTATGGCAAAGGTCTCCTACCTAGGACATAGAGTGGGGAGTGGTAAGATAAGGCCAGAACCTGCCAAAATGGAAGCTATTCAGGCATGGCCTGCATCTGTTACTAAAAAGCAGGTGAGGGCATTCTTATAGATAGCAGGGTACTACAGAAAGTTTGTCCCCAGTTATAGTACCATAGCTGCTCCCCTCACAGACCTAACAAGGAAGAACAGGCTAAATAAGGTAGTGTGGACCCCAGCATGTGAGCAGGCATTCCAGAAGCTTAAAGAAGCTTTGGGAGGACTCCCTGTGTTAGCCAGTCCAGATTACAGCAAAGAATTTGTTGTGCATGTGGATGCTTCAAACTATGGGGTGGGGGCTATACTTTGCCAGATTTCTTCAGAGCACCCAGTGGTTTATCTTAGTTGTAGGCTCCAACCCAGGGAGGAATGCTATGTAGCTGTAGAAAAGGAATGTCTAGCCATAGTGTGGGCACTGCAGAAACTTCAGCCTTATCTGTATGGAAGAAAATTCACTGTAATGACAGATCACAACTGTAACATGGTTAAACAGAGCCAGTCAGCAAAATGCCAAGTTGCTAAGATGGAGCCTGAGGTTGCAAGCATATGATATGTCAGTGCAGCACCGCAGTGGGATTAGCAATGCCAATGCAGATGGGCTCTCAAGACAGGGAATGGGGTGAGGTTCCCTCAGATAGACCTAACCCTCTCAAGCGGCATTTTTCAAGGGGCACTTGAAAAACTAGCTTGAATTCTCTCAGGGGGGGGGGGTGTGAAGACTGGTAGAGAAGGGTGAAGGCTGCCAGCCTAGTCAAATAGAATTTGATACATAATTCTGTTATTTGTAAATACTGTGCATGTTGAACTTAAAACAATGTGGCCACATTGCCATCTGCTGTATAAAAAGCTAAGTCAAGCATTTCTTATTGGTCCTTTGAAATTAAAATGACTTTGTCTATTCCTTTGAAGTTAGAATTTGGAGTCGATGAGTCTGGAGTAAGCATCCTGCCTATTATTTAAGGCTAAAGTTAATGACCAGAATTTGCATGTAGAATGTCCTTTATTGCTCTAAGTAAAAAAGAATGTAAATGCAGTTTTGATGTGGCCTGAGAACAAAGAACATATAAACAAATGATGTAATGTTTTAGCAGAAATGCAGTTTAAATTTAAACAGTGAGAACCAGAAATTATTAAGCATTTTGATCTTGGACTATTCAACTCAGCACTGCCTTTCTCTATGTAAGTAAGTTACTTTAGAAGTATGTTTTCTTGTAGAAATAGCAAGGACTATAAAGATTAGACTAAGTGTTTTTCTGTTATGTCAGAACTGGACTACGGAATTATTTTAAATTTCTATGTGATCTCTGAACTCTTGAATAGCACTGTGGTGTAGTAGTATTGTCTTGTGTTTTTAGTATTTATTATTAAATATTTTAAACCCTTTTCAACTGTGACTGGTTTGTGTAGGGATAAGTTAAGCTCCAGAGTACATTGCATATTTATAGAGTTTACTGTCTAAGCCACTCCTATAGCTTTAGCCCTGGGCTATACTACCAATTGGAAAATAATATTGCACAGTAATAATTGGACAACCTTTTAAGGGCCTTTGTGTAGCTGATAATTATTTGCTGGTGGTGGCAGTAATTACTACCATATAGGCTGGGTATAGGGGCACAGCTGGATAATCTGTGTCAGCCTTTCCCAGGAGTATATGTGAAGTTGTATAAATACTTATCTCAAAGTGTGTATGTGTGTCAGCAACCTGGGCAGGGACACAAAGCACTGGTTGGACAGGGAGAGTACTGGAGGTTAGTTTGCCAGCTAGGATGAGATCTGGACCCTATAGCTTTGCCAGTGGGGAGTCTTTTTGGGGACCTGGGGAGCAAGGGAGCAACCAGTCCCAGACTGACTGTGATCTCTGTGTGCACTTAAGGGAAATTGTACTTTACTGTGTGTGTTTGTTATCATTTCCTATCATATGAGACAACCTTTCTGGTGTTAGTGGTGAGGATTGAGGCTTCTTCATTGCTGGGCCAGGGCGCGGATGAAACGATGACAATATTCATTTTTTTTGTAAGACAAGTGGGAGAATGATGGGGTGAGAGGTTTGATGTTCTAGCTTTCAAGGGTTTTTTTTTTTTTTTTTTTTTTTTTTTTTTTTTTTTTTTTTTTTTTTTTTTTTTTTTTTTTTTTTTTTTTTTTTTTTTTTTTTTTTTTTTTTTTTTTTTTTTTTTTTTTTTTTTTTTTTTTTTTTTTTTTTTTTTTTTTTTTTTTTTTTTTTTTTTTTTTTTTTTTTTTTTTTTTTTTTTTTTTTTTTTTTTTTTTTTTTTTTTTTTTTTTTTTTTTTTTTTTTAAAAAAAAAAAAAAAAAAAAAAAAAAAAAAAAAAAAAAAAAAAAAAAAAAAAAAAAAAAAAAAAAAAAAAAAAAAAAAAAAAAAAAAAAAAAAAAAAAAAAAAAAAAAAAAAAAAAAAAAAAAAAAAAAAAAAAAAAAAAAAAAAAAAAAAAAAAAAAAAAAAAAAAAAAAAAAAAAAAAAAAAAAAAAAAAAAAAAAAAAAAATAAAAAAAAAAAAAAAAAAAAAAAAAAAAAAAAAAAAAAAAAAAAAAAAAAAAAAAAAAAAAAAAGAAAAAAAAAAAAAAAAACAAAAAAAAAAAAAAAAAAAAAAAAAGTGGTTTTTAAAATAAAAAAAAATTTCCCCTTTTGGGTTAAAAAACCAAAGGAACCAACCCCGGGAAAAATTCCACCCCCGGTATTTTTTTTAACTGGGGGAAAAAAATGCAAAAATTTTTTCAAAAAGGGGAAAATTACTTTTTTAAAAAATTTTTAAATGAAATTTAGGTGCATGTAAGAGCAGCTGAGGCAGATGTAATTTCTGTGGTTTGAAGGAACAAGAGCCTGCTAGTGGTTATTTGTGAGATAGTTGTTTTGCTGCAGGTGGGATGACTTAGAGGTCTTGTGATAGGTTGGAATTTGGATATGCAGGGGTAGACCCAATATAAAGGAAATTATATCAGGGGTGTTCGGGAATGAGGGTAGGGTGAGGAGTGAAGTGAAGCTGAGCATAGCAAATCAAAGTGGAGTGGGATCAAACAGAGTCCTAAAGGAAACAATCAATCTAGATTATCAAAAGGTAAGTAAAATATCTTAATAGAAAAGGACATATTAATAGCAGTGGCAGTGTTAAAAACTAACCTGCAAAATGTTGGAAGTATTAACATGAGAAACAGGGAAGATTGTATCAGTGAGAGACTGGGAAAGGGCAATATATCTAATAGCAGTATGAGGGTGGTAAAGGAGGTAGAACTGGGCCAGCCAGATGTGGGAAGGTAGACAGGGAGTTAATAAGATATAAGTGGCAGACAGGGGACAGACAGCATTCAAAACTCAATAGTAACTCACCATGCCTTCCAACTGAGAAACAAACAGGAGTGTCTGGAATACAGCAGTATAGTAAAAAACAAATTGGCTCCAGTAGGGAGGGAACATGGTATGGAAAGTATTCCTGAGACACCTCAGTATTCATAAAATAAGGTGAAAGGGGACAGCTGGCCTCATTCTAAGGCATGAGATACCAACATCAGTGAAATGTCCGTACACTAATTCAGGAAGTACCTAACTAAACAGTTGCAATATAGGGAAGGGTCTTACTTAAGGCACTTTTTACTCTAATGCCGTCTGAAGCCAAAATAAGTGGGTAGCCTGATCCTGCTTCAGAGCCATATCTGTTTTTACCAGTGATGTCAGTCTGGAAGGGGAACTTGAGTATAGAAAAATGTATCAGAGAAAGTTTAGATTGCAAGTTAAGAAAAGTGTGCAAATATCTCTGTAAACCAAAGACACTGATCACTGTATGTTAACTGAAGAAATGCAATGTTCAGGACTACTTAATTTTTAATAGATAGAGTGGGGAAAATAATCACGTTTATGCCCAGCAGCAGCAATCCAAACAAATACAGTGAAGAGCAGCTGTTGGTGGATTATTTTAATGAAAAAGCAGACTGTAGTAGAAGATCATGCTGGAGCAAGGTTTGGGTAATTCTTTAAGCATGTTCTTATCCAGTGCCAGCTTATACAAATGCAGTATGTTACATAACAGCAAATCACAAGCACAGTAAGCTAACTTAAGTGGTGGAAATAGACCTGCAGTACTTTAACTTCTAACTTTATTTTACCTACCGATAAGCTCTTACATCAGCTAGTCATCTCTGTATTAGGACCTGAGAATCAAAGCTTAACAGTAGCTTTGCTGTTATACAAACAAGGTTAAAAGGGGCCATAAACTCTTACAAATGCATTAGCACTGTATACGCCTTTGCCTTACCAAGTACATAAAGCCATTTAAATCAAATAAGCACACAAAAATATATGATACACACACGCGCGCGCGCACACACACACACACACACACACACACACACACATATTTATCATTTTTAATGATTAATTTTGCCAATGATCTTGTGCTTAGAAATAAGACTGGTGATTGGCTAGTGGCAACACCTATCAAAAGCAGTCTTTGTGTGAGTGGTGGTGGCTGAGACTAACCTTAACTGACAAATGCAAAAACGACAAAATTCTTAGTCGTTACCTGAGCTCATGGTTTTGAGTTGCTACTGACCAGCTACTTTTATAACAATTGACAAGTATGTGTGGATAGAACAGAGGAAAACAGGAAGCTTGTGCATCTGTATTTCCTGCTAACACATGCTCATGACATAATGAGCAACATTTGCTTCTGGGTTATTTACAAATAGAAAAAAATAGTGAGTCTATACTGGGAAAAGTTTATTCTTTCCTTTATGCTGAGAGGTATTCTTGGGGCACAGTAAGGATCAAACAGTCAGAAGAGCTCTTTTGGGGGATCATTATCCTCTGGGTAAAGGAAGGATACACAGATAATATTTTAGTACAAAAATTACCACTATGTTTAGACAGGTGCAAAGTAGTACATAATAGTCATGTACAGAGTATTAATATGCAAGAAATGACATTTTGCAAAGCCAAAAATACAAGACAGTAGACAGCAATGACATTTCTTACAGGGAAAAAAATGAAGAAGCCACTGCGATCCCTTTGGTATTGACTCAGCTTGTCCATTTGTTGTTATGCGTCTAGCTTTCCCTTGTCCTCTGATTGCAAGCCATTTCCCAGTTATACATTATTATATTGCTTCACTTCATTTACTTATTTAAACCCATTTTTCTCTGTGGAGGAACCAGAATGAAAGGGAACAATTAAACAATGTGAGGAAGGTAAGTTTCCTAAAACCATTAAAAGTGGAACAGCTAGACAGCTGAACATAGCAGAGGTGTGTTTGTACAGGGGATTATTTTTACAGCATTTGTGAGGATTCAGATGTTCAAAATGCATACTAAGTTGTCAAAAATCTAACATATAAAAGAAGCAATTATTACATAACCACATCATTGATTGTAAAGTCACTTAACCTTTGTCACTGTCAGCTGTTGACACTAACCACAAAAATTCATTGGAAGTACAGCTAATTAACAAGCACTATGTATCTTAGAAAGTATGTATTAAGAAGTGCTTCAGAGAATTACATAAGTCAAAAATGCAGTCATTGTTGCTTAAGTTATCTCCACTCACTCAAGTATATGTAAGTCTATATGTAAGTCTGGCTTTGGGCACGGCAAGAGGTTTGCACATCCTTTTCCATTTAATGTTTAAGAAAGTCATAACCCAGGCAATGTAGTCCCTTGTTGGAGTACTTTCGTACTGTTTGTGCTTGAGGAATTATTACTTCATGGGGGAGACTGCTACAACTGTATTAGTGAGACAGTTTAGTGCTCTTGTTTACAAATATTCCACAGTGCTGTTCAGTTTTGAATGTTTTACACTTATATACTTTTGGAAAATATACATCCTGTTTTATAAATTTCAGGATTTATGCATAGACACAACCATCCTAGAGACTAATTAAACCCTTTAGGTTATTCAGTTCTAAAGTGATTATGCACCCACCACATCCACTATTCATTCAAAGACACCAAAGTTATACTAATTAAACAGAAGTAGCCTATGATGACCAGCTACTATGGTGCATTTTCCTACTTCACAGCCTTCATACTGACTAGCCAGTTAGTGGCCCTCATCTGTAAACATGGATAAAAGTATAGGTTAATACTAGTGATATCATGTGTAATTTCCTTGTCAACTATAATAATAAAAACACCTATGTAGTTTAGAGACTGTGTCTATGCATGTGATCACTTTCTTGAGAACAAGCATTTGGCCAACAGTGAAACCCTTGGATAGTGCAGCAGTAAAACAGAAATATGCAAACAGTGCAATCTTACAATTGTGCTGTTCCACGTGTATGTGTGTTTGTGTATAAAAGCTCTTTTTCTCTTCTGTAACTGTAGAAAGCTGCTTTTTTCCACAACTGTAATCAGAACTTTGCTACTGTAACTACCACACACTGAGCTTCAACACTAATGGTTAATACACTATCAACATTTATTTATTAAACAATGATATCCTCATGCTTCCTAAATTACTGCCAGTACTGCACTCCCACACTGTCAGCCCCTGCTGATCGTGGCCCCTAACAACTTTTGCCTGGGGGCAGCCACTGCCTTTGCCCCATCCTAGTTATGACTCTATATGTCTGTGCGTGTTGGGGGTAGTAGAAAGATAATGACAATGAATCTCAATATACAGGCAAGCCTTCCACATTATTTTCAAATTCCACTTAGTTCATACTATCAAGTAGCTTTAATTAGTGATATTACTGGTAGTTTATAATGGACATGCACCTAATGCTTCCTACAGGTTTATTATATTATTATTATTATTATTATTATTAATTTTTTTTGTAATTGCGTTTTTCCCCAGATGTCTTCTGGAATCAGTTCTCCCAACCTTGGGAGTGAACATAAAGGCAGCCATTAAGGGTTTGTTGCTAGGTCTTTAACACTGATCTCTGGTGGCTGACATGAGTATATGTCTTGATTTCAGCATATTCTAAACCCAACTCTAGCACGTGTGTTCTCATATGCATGTCTTAAGGACTATAGTCATTAGCTCAGAACACCAGCCCATGTTGTCTTGTCCTGCAGCTATTGCTAGAGCAAAAGCCTCTACTTACACAGGAGCATATAGGCTGAACTTCATGTCCCTCCCTCCAGGATGAATAAGCCAATGAAAGCTGCTGACTCCCACCCTTTTCTGCCTGACTCTTCCAAAATATGAGATGCTATCAAATTCAAGTTGTCTGGGTCATAGTTAGGTTTTTATCCATTTACACCACAGACATGCTTGGGTTTATTATATTATTGAAAGATAACCACTGTGAGACTTAGGACAGTACTGAAACTTCAGGATTATTTATAGCTTTCTACTTATTTTGTACAGTTAGTTATAGTAGTATTCCAGATAGTTTACAGTGGATATGTACCCAGTGGTGTAAACCTTGGCGTTAGATGATTGCCATTGTTGAAGTAACACCCTGACCCTATGTGTAAAAATGTAATAAAGGGGCTGTGGCTGGCTGGGTGGATGGATGGACCCAGTACCTCTTATACGTTTGCTTACTAGGCTAATGGCCCTAGAGCCTTTACAAGCCTAGCCATGTAATGACCTGAGTACCCTTATTGACCACAGTTAGATGGTCATTGTTGGTAAAGTGATTCTGTGATCACCGACTCCCCCTGTCCATGGGGGACATTGGTGCCACCCCTGGGATGAATTTATAGTCATCTATCCAGTTATCAAGGTTGTGCTTGAATAGGATCATTGAGTCGGAGCTTATTCCAGAGGAGGTGCAATCATTGGGAGATATATCTGTCTCTCCAGCATGTTCTATTAATGTCATAGGTTAGGTTGAGATCCCTGGAATGAGTTACTCTTGCCCCATTTGATTTGCAGATGTGCAGCATTTCCATTAGGGCAGGGTCTGATACTGCTCTTTAGGCCAGGCACCGGTCACTTCCCAACAACCTATATGATACAGAGTACAGTGACAGGGGTTTCAGTCTTTTCATGTATGTCATGTTTTGGAGCCCCTGGATTCTCTTGGTTAGATACCTCTGTAGTCTCTCCAATTGTTGCAGGTGTCTGGTGATGTATATACAGAAGAGAACATTGTACTCAGTTAGTGGTCTTTTAAGGGTCAAGTGCAGTAGAGCTATAACCTTCCTGATCTTGGATGCAATGTCCTTATTGATGATGTGCACAATGTAGAATGCTTTTCTTACCACTATGGACACATGGTGATTGAAGTTTAGATTGCTATCACCCTGTGTTCCCAAGTCTCTCACCACCAAGTTTTAGCTTAGAGGGGTGCTATCTGTATCATAATTAGCAGGGGATACTTCTTTTCCAAAGGAGATAATAAGGGATTTTTTTTTTGCATTAAGTTTTAGTCCATGAGTTTGGTACCAAAGATTTCTTTGTGTCAGCCCTTTCTGTAATATGTTAACATTGTTGGGGGACTTTATGACTGTTCCCAGTTTACAGTCATCTGCAAACTTGGTAAGCCACAGGCCATCTACTTTTGCTTGGCCTTCAGGGAAATAGATTCCAAATTGGGTCAAGCACAAATCCTTGTGGTACTCCACTGGTAACTGGTCTACTGGTGGAGGGGGACTCCACAACTTTGACAGTGTGCATTCTGTCAATGAGCCAGTTTGCTGCACATCTAGTAATGTATGGGTTAATGCCCTATTTTTAATTTCTCTAAATCTTTTGGCTTTCTATACCATGATGGAAATGGACCCCATTCCTAAGTCAAAGTATGATTAAAGTTTGTGAAATTAGTATTGCTTCAATCTTTGATGTCAACCAGAAGTGCTCTTCGCAGCACCCGTAATGTGCCCAGTGATTACTCCTCCTGCAGTTCGTATGGAATTACATGTATTGGTAACATATCTAAATATGATTGTATAATCTTTTTTTATAAGATCCATTGCTTCTACTACTATTGGAGATGTCTGTGTATCTTTCTTCCACATTGCTCTCATTTCTGCCTGCAAATCCTGATATTTTATAACTTTGTGTCTCTCTGGATGCAAGACACTGTCGCCATTGTGTATAGCAATTTCAATGATCAATGCTACTTTTGGCTTCTTTTCATGGGCCATTATATCTTGTTTTCTCGCATCTATCTTTTGAACTTTTGGTAATGGGTGATCCTATGTGATGTAAACTTCATCATTTTCTATCATGTTTTATGGATCATGTTTCCAGTGTTTTTCAGCCACTTCAATACCATAATGTTTGCACAAGCCCCTCTGCAACAGTCTTGCCACGTTATTATGCCTTTCAGTATACAGTCCTTCTGCCATTAGTATGTCACAACCAGAAACAAGGCTGTTTCCTATTCTGTTTTACAAAACCTATATTTGTCTGTTTCTCCCACATGTTCATTAGACTTTGTAAACCAATGTATTCATAGCCCACTGTTGAGAATGTCACCAAAGCCCTGAATGAGGGCAAAACAGCACATACTGCCCATCTTAATTTACCCAAGGCCGTTGAAACAGTCCCCCATTCAGGTATCATAGAACACAGCACAGTAATTAGGACTGTCCATAGAGATCCATGCAATATAACAGAAGTAAACAGGATATATTACTGTGCAGCTAAATTAATAATAGATAAAATTCTACCACAAGAACACAGGGTAGTAAGGGAAAGGAAGGCGAGAAATTGAATACCATCATGGCAGTATTGAATAGAGGAAATTATAAAGCAATTAAGACAAGATGTGTTACGGTTAGAAGAGATTAGAAGAGGAAACAGATGAACAAAATACTCGGAAAGATAGAAGTGATAAAAGCAATGCTCAGTATTGTAATGGATCAGGATTTATCACACACTATCACAAACAATAAACTAAAAATATCAGCACAGGGAGAAAAACTTAGAAGATACACAGATAAATATAAAGGAAAAGTACAAAATAAGCAATTTATTGATGACCCAAAACGTTCTATAGAGAAGTGGGATAGAATGAAAAAGGAATTGAAAGACTACCCAAAAAATAAGAAATAGATTCATTTTTGAGAAGTATTTATGAAGATCTTGTGGAACATAACAAATATGCTAAATGGATAGAAGAAGTAAAATAAATAATAATAAGCTTAAAGGTACAGGATATGAAATGGGATGAAGTAACCACCAGAGAGATTGAAACAAAATTAAGAAAAGCCTCCAATTGGAAAACCCCAGGCCCAGAGACAGTACCTAACTTCTGGCTAAAAGTTTTAACATCTTTGCACAAAGACTTAGCCGTGAGTAAGAACTATTTATATGCGCACCCTAAACAGACACCAACCTGGCTAACAACAGGAAAAACAATGCTCCTACTTAAGAGTGAACCTGCAAGCTACCCTAAAAATTATAGACCAATAACTTGCCTTCCAACTACATATAAACTATACACTGGAAGTGATGCAGACAGAGCTTATAGTCATTTAGAAGAAAACTCAATTATGGCAGTAGAACAAAAGGGCAATAAAAGAAAGTCATGCAACAAAGGATCATTTGTTGTTAAAGTCATAGTGGAGAACTGTAAAAAGGGGAAGAAATTAAATATGGCATGGATAACTACAAAAAAAAGCATTTGATAGTATCCCATATTCATGGATAAAAGAGTGCTTAAAAATGTATAAGATATACCCCACAGTGATTAATTACATTACAGTGACCATGGAACAGTGGCAGACCACTTTGCAATTAAGCCAAGATAAAGGACAAATTATTATTCCAAGGATAAAAATTCAAAGGGGGATATTCCAGGGTGACTCCCTGTCACCGACTCACCGCTGCTGTTCTGTCTTGCCCTTAACCCATTAAGTGGTGTACTTAACAGATTAGGCCATGTCTATAATTTGGCTCCTAGAAAACAACAAAGTGTAAAAACCTTTCATCTTCTCTATGAATCTATGATTTAAAATTGTATAGCTCATCAGATAAGGAACTGAAAGCACAACTGCAAGTAGTCAAAACTTTTTCAGATGATATAAGAATGCCTTTTGGTCTTGATAAATGTGCAAAAGTAAAAGTAACCTTTAAAGCAGGAAAGCTGCAGCACCAAGAAAACATGAGTTTGGGACAAGAATGTGATATAAAAGAACTTGAGTAAGAGGGAGTGTATAAATATTAGGGAATTGATGAAGGATCAACAATAACACATGAACACGTGTGAATAAAACTTAGTAAGGAATATTTTAGAAGACTTAAATTAATCCTGAAAACAGCATTGATATCTAGGAACAAAATTCAAGTTATAAACCAATTGCTCTTCCTGTCCTAACATGCAGTTTTGGAGTGATTGACTGGCCCCAAAGGTGTTGAATAGATTAGATACGAAAGCAAGAAGGATGCTTCATGCTCATCAAATGATTTATAAAAATCAGTGCATACCAAGATTATGTATTCCCTGTTCTAAAGGAGGTATGGGCCTCCTTGAAATTGATTACATGTATAGATCTGCAATTGTGGGACTGCACACATATCTGCTGACCTCACAAGACCCAAACGTAGGGAAAGTTTTGAAACGAGGAAAATAAACCTAAGATGACTTCCCTTCTAAGTCTAGCAGAAGCATATCGGCATCAAGTGGGAATGGAAATCAAACCAAAAGTAGATCAAAATCAGGCAGCAACTAAATGCGCCAAAAACCAAAATAAAGAATATAAGGTGAAGGATCAGATGAGAAAGCAAGAAATGCAGAAAATGCATAAATATAGTTGCAAGTATAGAAAACTTCTGGAAGAACCTCATGTTGATCAGGATTGAATGCAGGAATGGTTAGAGATAGGCAAATTCAAACCAAAAGATGAAAGGCTAATATTGATGGTCCAAGATAGTGGGCTCCATGCACATTGGTTTACAAAGTCCATTAAATATGTGGGAGAAACAGACAAATGTAGGTTTTGTAAAACAGAATTGGAAACAGTCACACACCTTGTTGCTAGTTGTGACATACTAATGGCAGAAGGACTGTATACTGAAAGGCATAATAATGTGGCAAGACTGTTGCACTGGGGATTGTGCAAACATTAAGGAACTGAAGTGACTGAAAAACACTGGAAACATGATCCACAAAGCATATTAGAAAATTATGAAGTCAACATCACATGGGTTCACCCATTGCCAACAGTTCAAAAGACAGATCTGAGAAAACCAGATATAGTGGCTCATAAAAAGAAGACAAAAGTAGCATTGTAGCATGATCATTGAAATCGCTACACACAGTGACTACAGTGTCTTGCGTACAGAGAGACACAACATCATAAAATGTCAGGAGTTACAGTCAGAAACAAGAGTAATGTGGAAGAAAGATACCCAGACAGTTCCAATAGTAGTAGGAGCAATGGATCTTATAAAAAAAGGCTCTACAATCATATTTAGATATTGTCACTTTCATGTGTGGGACACGAAAAAAGAGTCTTCATGGGTTCTGTTTAAGCAGCTTTATTTTATACAAACACATTACTATAAAAGGTTACTGACTCTTACTTAAGTAACTTATATACAAACTAACAACTGTGATCATACATGCTAACTGACTGCTCCTTCAAAATGGTGCTAGAGATTGTACGTGTCTGGAATTTATACTTGCACGTACAGCCTCACATGCTTCTTAAAGATATAATGCACACTTTACACTCTGATCTACATCCTTCCTCTTTGAGAAATAGATCATGCGATTGATATGAGACTATTTGCCATGCAGAGATCACAGGTAATCCTTAGCCATGCATTATACAATACTAAATACACATGTATGTACAATCAAGTCCACGTTGCTGCATATTTCACACTAGGCTTAGATACTTGTCTATATCGTGTGACATAAAACTGGGAATTAGATTTATCAACTGGAACAGTTTCTGCAAAATGGTTGACCTGAGGAATGTTTGAATCACCTTCTGGAATGGAATCAGAATTCTGAACACATTCTGGTCTGGAAACAGTGTCTAACTCATTCTTCAATTTAGAGTCCTCATCACAGAAACAGTGTTGTGATTGCAATGATGATGATGATGACTCTGGTACAGGAAGAAGATGTCTGCGATTCCTCCTATACTACACAGCCACAGAATTTACCAAGTAAGATCTTGGCTCAACACAGATGCCTGTAATCTGTCCTATTCGATCAAAACCTTTTGTTGTCTGGATTTGTACTGTCTATCTTTCCCTCAGCAGATGAAGTAATCTGCTCAATCTGTCATAACTAAATTTCTGGATATTACACTGGTTGTCGCCTCACAGCAAGACATTGTCCCGTTCGATTCTCAGCTAGAGCATCTTCTGTGGAGACATGCGTGAATGGGCATACCTTCGTTGAAGGTTGTGCATTAGGGCCGGCAACTCAGCACGTAAAAATCAACTGCCAATCATTAGCGGACCGGAGTTCCGCTGTGGTGACCCCTAACCAGGAAAAGCCGCAAGACACAACAACAACACTTCTTAAACAATTGAGCCTTGATGGTTTTGTTGTTTTTAGATTTAGGCTGCAACAAATTTGAAGAAATAGGTAGCATAGTCCTAGTTTGCCTGGAAAGTAGTCTTTGAGCACATTAGCCAAGAATATCATCATGGGGTAGGTTTGTGAGATTAAGCAAATTCGAGAATACATCGGCATTGTCACACTTTGACCTTTCAAGTAATTGTTTTTGCACTCTGCACTGCACGTTCAGCTAGACCATTGGAATAACGATATTCAGGACTAGTAGTGACATACAAAGTCCCATTCTTTTGCAAATTTCTGAAACAACTGGCTAGTAAATTGAGTACCATTGTCAGAAGAAAGTAAGTAGTGTTGATTGTTCCACTCAAAGATATCAGTTGCTACAGTAGACCAAGGTAGTTCAGGAATTGGACTTAGCTGAAGTGGTTCTCTGCAAATGTGATCTAGCACTATTGCATACTGAACAAGAAGAAAGAACTTTATCAATGACTTTTGGTAATGAAAGCCAAAATGCTAGTTCTCTTGCTCTCCTTTTAGTGGATGTGGACCCTGGGTGACCACGATACAAAATCTGGATATATTCTTGTTGTAAGGAAGCAGGAACAACAATTTTATGATGTTTAAAAATAATGCCATCTTCCATCAACAATTCATCTCTGCAAGGAAAATATGTTTGCACTTCAGGTGATACACTAGATTGCTTTGATGGCCATCCGACATTAATATAGCGATTGAGCTGCAAAACTGGATCAGTTTGAGTGTGATCTCAACTCATCAGGTCTAGTGGTAGAAAAATGATGCACTGACATCACATCAAAGTCAAAAGTCTTTGTGTTAAACTGTTCTTTTGCAATTCTGGGCAATCTGGATAAGGTATCAGCCAGATAGAGCAATTTTACTTTAGTGTAGACCATTTTGAAATTATACTTTTGCAATTTGAGCATCATTCTTTGTAATCTCACTGTAGTGGAATGTATAGGCTTCTTTAGAATAGTTACTAGAGGTTGATGATCAGTTTCAATCTGAATAGTTTGGCCATAAATATAATCATGAATCCTGGAACATGCAAATACTATTGCCAAAAGTTCCTTCTCAATTTAAGCATACTGCATATCACTTTGGGTAATGTTCGAGATGCACAGCCTACTGGTCTGCACTCTTGAAGTACAACTGCACCTAGACCAAATTTTGAAGCATCACAGGAAAGAATAACTGGTTTGTTCACATCATAATATCTTAATGTAGGTGGGGTGGCAATTTTCTGCTTGAGGTCTTCAAATGTCTTCTGGTGCCATTCCAACCATGACCATACAACCATGTGAGCTCTCTTAAAGTTGCTGTCAACTTACTGAAGTCTGGTATAAATTTGTCTAAATAGTTGGCCATGCCCAGAAAACACTGTAAAGCTTGTACATTATCTGGTGTTGACATTTCAAGAATAGCTGCTTGTTTGGTCTGATCTGGTCTCAAGCCTGTACGCGTGAACAAATGACCTATGTACATAACTTCTGGAAGTCTGAATTTGCACTTCAGAGGATTGAGCTTCAAGTTTACTTCACATGCTCTGTCTAGAACTTTCTTGAGGTTTCTGTCATGCTGTGCTTCACCATTGCTTCCAGCCAATAGATCATTTACTATTATGGTACAAGGATAACCTGAAAAAAATTGTTCCATTGCATGCTTAAAAACTTCACTTGCAGAATTTATTCCAAATGGCATCTTTAGGAATCTGTATCTTCCAAATGGACTACCAAAAGGAGTTAGAAATGAGGATTTGCAATCCAGTATCATTTGCCAAAATTCTTTGCATTCAAAACAGAAAATACAGTGGCATTCGGTATTAGAACTGCAACCTCTTTGAGTGTGTGCATTGGATGATATGGCCTTTTTAATGCTTTGTTCAAATCTCTTGAGTCAATGCATATTCTGATTTTGTTTGAGCCTATTTTGTGAGTGGCTACCATGGATGACACCCATTCAGTTGGTTCTGTGACTGGACAAATCAGACCTTCCTGCACCATCTTATCCAAATGAGCCATAACTTTGTCTTGTATAGCAATTATAACTCTTCTTGCGGGTCTGACTACTGGAGTGACCTCTGGGTCTAACTTCATGGAATACACAACTGGAAGTTTGCCTAACTTGTCTCAAAAACAACAGCATACTCTGAGAAAATGGCTTCTGAAAAATTAGAACTTGGAAATGCACTTATGTGATGAACTTCTTTAGCAAAAGAAAGTAGGTTCATTCTTAAATTATCTTTGAGACCAAATAAAGATTGCACGGGTCTTTGTACTATGTAAAATAACAAGTTGTAACAGTTCTCGCCCAAATAACATGAAAACATCATGGAACTTTCCAGGAACCTCATAGTAATCGTGTTTGTGCTTATGTATGTCATCCAATCAATGGAAGGATAGTTGAAATCTCCCATGACCAAGGTGTTTGGCTGTATACTGAGCCACTCTAGCAAGTCCAGGTAGACAGTGTGCTTCTCCTGGTTCATGGTAGAGATCCTGTAGCTAGCAATGATGTTGAGAGACATTTTACCTGTAGTTAATTGAACCTGGAGTAGCTCAAGACAGTCATACTGTTTCATCAGTTTTGATGTGTATTTGGATTTAATGAAGATGGATACACCTCCACCTCTGGTTCTTTCCTACTCATTTTTGGGTCTGAATGTGTGAAAGGCATTGTAGCCTTGTATGGCCAGGGTGATCTTAGCAATCTTGAATCAAGTCTCAGTGACTGCACAAAAGACAGCATCTTCCAATGTGGGGAGAGCTTCCAGGGAGTGCAGCTTACTGTTTAAGCTCCTAGCATTAAGCAGCATGACCTTGAGTTTGTCTTTAGTGAATTTCTTTATCAGAAGTTTTGTTGTTTGGACATTGCATAAAAAAGGCACTATGGGGGGAGAAAACATCTTTGTAAGTATCCAAAAGCCTTGATGAGACAGGTGAAGGCCACCTCTGGTAAAGCAGCAAAGACTGTCGACCATGTCTGCCCAGGCAAAGAGATACCAGATCCCCCTGGGGAAACACCAGAAGCTAAGCCATTTATTGAAATCAATCATTTTTTATATGTATTGTAGCATCATTCTAGGTGAAGGTAAAATGCTGTTTAGGGCTAGGGACATACCTGCCTAAGACACATAATCTGAGAGTTCAGTCATGTTTCTCTTCATATAGTCCAGAGGGATATGTCTCAAGTTGTTCACACCAAGATGGGCTTCTATAGAGTCATAATGGTACCTGTTGTTGAGAGACTTGAGTGCATGTGTGATATGGCGGATCCTGACACATGACATGCAGCTGACCGTGACCTTCTCCTCATTCAACCTGGTGAGAGGGACATCTGTGTGTCTCAGTACTGAGTTGCCTATGACCAGAACATTAGGTTTTGAGGTGTTTTGCTTTAGGGGATTAATTGTTAAAACACTGATATGTGTGTTATGTGTAGTGGTGGATTCTGTTCATGTACCAGTATGTGTATGTTTGTGCTTGGAAGCTCTTTGGTCTTTTGGTAAGCTCTTAGTGAGTACTTCCACATATGCGGGTTTATGTGTCTTGACCTTACCTTGTGTGAGAGGGGAGTTGATTGTGCTGACAACCTGTTGTATGTTTTGTATATTATGAGAAAGGACTCATTCTAATTTCATGGTATAATTACATCTCTCACATGCTGTGTTTGTTTGCTTTAAGAGCATGTGGTTGTCAGTATACATGAGGCAATTACTACATTGCCTCAGGATGCCCATGTCAATCAGGATGGCTGGAGAAATGGTGGGAAACTGTCTGTCCATTATGGAAGGTATATATTGTAGTAACTAGTGGGGATGGGCTAGATGGACCAGGGTTTGCTTATGAGACTAGCAAAGGTGGCTATTCTGTGGAAGGCTAAGGGTGGAAGACTACGTCAGTGCGTCAGAATGTGTAACTGAGTTGCTCACTAGGTAGCAATGCACAACTGCATTATGCACAGAGAGGCAGTGGAGCTAAGGAGGGTTCTCTTCCCGATATCAATGGAAAACTGTGCTTCTAAGCATTTGTGTCCATACTTGACAGAGCTAAACACCCACAGTGAGGTGCACAGCTACTCACAAATGCGGGACTTAAACACAAGCAAAGTTAAACAGTTTTAACACAAATTAACCAATAGGAAAGCCCAAATCTGAGCCTTTTTCCAGAAATCCCCAACTCGGATGGGTTCTGGGCTACACATTTCTGTCAAACGGGTTCAGGAGGGCCTTCTTAATGTAGGGGTGATGGTTTTAGTGCTCATGTAATACAAAATAGTCTAGATTCAGCAAATCTGAATCTAGCCTATGCTATGAAATACAGAAGAACTAGAAATTCAAAGTGCAGAAAAAAATAGTCACAGCAGTAAAAACAGCAAAAATGAAGCAGCAATTAAGCAACATACAGTTCAAGAAAGGGCAGTGCAAGCTTAAAATATACTTACTTTTTGTTGAACACACTGAATGCCTTGGATGTATTTCAGATTCACTCCAGATCTCTGGCTAAAATGCTAATGAAGTTAAAAAGTAACATTAATTTCATAAGGTTACTTCTGTAACGTTTTTCTGATTTTACTAGCATTATTCCTGACACTCTAGATTCTCCTTCATGTAGTGTTTTTTTACTTTTTACTAATGTTTATTCGTGATGAATTGACAACACCATATATGATTTATAATAATACAATAATAAAGTGAGAAAATGGAGAAAGTGATCACCAGAGATGAAAAATGCCTTTAAGGAAATGTTTGACCAGCCCATGATGGACCTTGTTCCTGCACTACATGAGAGTGGGACTGGTGAAAATAACAGAAAAATGCATGTTGACAATGAAATAACTGACATTCAGATTCATAAGCATTCTCTCTGCTCACATGCAGAATCATTTCCAGAGGCCTCAAACTCTTCCAAAACTCACACTGGAAGATGCAGGGATCTAATGATGGCAGTGAATTTAGTTCAAGAGCTAAGTCCTAAGGTGAATCTGATTGTATCTCCAGCTGTAGGAAGACATCCTTAACTTGTATCAAAATACCTTCCTTTACTTTCAAGAATATGAAAGCCTTAAACCATACCCCTTTTCTTCACCACAAGCTGATAAGAATACACTTGGTCTTTATTCTTTTTGCTTCCATTACTAGGTACAACATGAGAAGGAATAGTGGGAAAAAATACAGGAATATAGCCTGCTAAAACACTGAAAATGTATTCCTTCAATTCCCCCTTGCCTTCATGATTTCTTTGTGTTGAAAGAGTTGATCTCTGGAGTGCCTCACTCCCACAGGTGTCTCTCAAGAAAAGACTTCCAAAAGAGTAGTGTAGGATTTGCTCAGGGAGACTTTCAGTATATTTTCTTATCCACTGTGTATACAATTGTGTGTGTGGTGCCCCTTCCAGTCATGCATTGCCTCTCAGTAAGGGGGTATTAAGGTGTAATGCCCATGTTGTTTACATACCACTTGAATGGCAGGTTCTTAAACCATATCAGGAGAACATCTGAACTAATCTTTCCCTCCAGAGTTTTCTGTGAAGGTAATACTACCAGAATCTCTAAATGGTTTATATGGAAAGGCTTCTGTTAGCGATTTTCCCTGAATCATGGAAGAGTACAGGTATGCCTTCCTCCTACCAAGTAAAGCATGTATAATTAGACTTGGATTGGCTCTTCTGCAAGAAGGGGAGTCCAAGTCTGATACTGGTGGGTCTAGTCCAACACTGCAAATCCTGGGGGCATTGATGTGACACCAGAAGACCTGTGAACATTTGGTGGCAGCAGCCACTTACACCTCACAGTCCATTGCAAAACCCACATCGAGAGATATGTAAGAGGTTTAATGAAGACTGGAGCCACAATCAAGACCAGATGAGGTTGGGGTGCCCAAGTGTGATCTCCTCATAATACTCTGCAGGCAAATATAAGTGACACTGTAGACAGTTGAAATATGATCCAATAAAACCAGTCCTCTGTACCAAGCTTAGGGAGCCTCAGTTTATGGAAAAATCTAGGGGTGGTCATCTGGGGAACTCACCGGCCAAGGACACTACCAGGGAGTTATTTGATGGTGGCAGTAGATGTTACTCATTCAAACAGGAGAAAATATGCTGGTCCTTCACATGGAGGTCTTACATCAGGATAGCTAGCACCTTTGCAAACACTCTGAGTACAAAAGAAGCACTAAACATCAGCAGTTCTTACTGAAAATGGTACCTACTCACTCACCATAAACACAAGGAACATCTATTGTGGATTCCAGGCAGTGATGTACAAAGGGAAACAATCATATCCAGTGACTGCACTTGGACAATTTGTGGCAAGAAGGGCATGAGCTTCTAGAGAGTCACCACAACCTTATGTACTGTACATGCTTTATGATGTCCCTTTAAGAATTACAAAGAAGCAGGAATAAAACCTGCAGCATCTTTCTAAAATACAGACAGCTCCTATATTCATTTTGAGAAGTATAGTCAGGGACATCCCAAGGGCTCTGATAGAGTTTGATTGGTGTCTGAGTTGTGCTCTTTCCAGGACTGGGCCTAACTGCTGAAAGAATACTGAAAACACAGCTGTCCTTCACAATGAATTTGCAGGCCATATCAGTCTCTGAAAACTGATGCCATGACCAGCCCCTACTAGGACAGTCCTGCAATACAGTTAGGATTACCCTTGCTAGGTAACGGAGTCACCATCCAGGGAGCCACAGTCAACCCAGCCAGGATGGTAACAATTCCTGTCATGAAGCCTTTTCAGTCAATGAGGGGGTACCTCTTCCTTCATAGCTGAGTCAGCATGAAGGAAGCAGCACTGTTCACTTGATGATCGTGGAGGAATGTTATTATTTTATTCAGATGTCCTCAGACAAATTGTGTGGTGCCTGCCCAAAGAGAACCTCATTAGAATCAGGTGGAGTTAATCTACTTGTGCTCATCCTTAAAGAAAAAAAAATCTTCATAAAAGTCATTCTGCAATGGCCTTTTCCAGAATCTGCTTTTCCATCCATTGCAACTGCCCAGTCAGATTACAGTGAGCCATTTAGAAATCCAAAGTGGAAGCTGTGGTACAGGTTTTAACTAGAGCCAGGGTTTCAGTAGGTAATCAAACACCCTGAGTAGATCCTTGAACTTTTGCCCCTTCAAATCAAAGTAAAAAAAAAAACCTCTTCCCAAGCTGAAGACTGAAAAAAAAACGTTTGATACAGTGAATTTAACTGAAACAGTTGCCCCTGATTTTGCAGAACAATCCTGATTTTACCTCAGATTTTTATTCTGTTTTTCATATTTTCTTTTTATCACTGAGTAATTCAGTCAGTCAATAATGCCAGGCATTAATTTCTTACATCTTATTGTCCAGAGGATGCATATCGATGCAAAACCTGTTGTTATATTAACTTTTAAGTAAATTATAGAAATATCCCCTGTTTTGTGGGTTTTGTGCCCCCCTAATGTTTTGCCTGTGAGCAGGAGAAGTTGAAAGGTATGCCACTTTGGCAAGAAAGTCTTCTCGATGGACAGAAAAACAAAAAGACGTTCTGATGTGAAACTGGTGGAAGCATTTTGCTACTGATATAACAAGTAGCTTGTTATCATTAAATCATCATGCACAGCTCATTAGCAGTGACTGGAGAAGTATTACTGGCATTCATCTATGAATTCTAGTGTTGCACTCTCACCTCTTCACAAAAATGTCTTCCCAAGTTGAAGAAGACAAAAACGTCTCCTAATGTAAAGCTCCAGTGGCTGCTTGCTAATAAAGTAACAAGCAGATAGATGCAGTTAAATCAACACACACATGCTTGGGTTATGGCCCCAAATGCAGTATCAGCATTCATTATTGAATGCTTGTACTACACTTCCACATCATCAGCACCTGCTGATTGCACCTCCTGTCAACTTCTACCCACAGTGGCCATCCCTGCCCCTTTGCCTGGTTCGAGTTAAAGCTTTCAACATGACTGGCTGCTTCTTGATACCAGAATCAGGCAGGGAATGCTGATAGTTTTTCCATTTACACATCAGCAAAGGAGGACATGACACTAGATTGATCAGACAAACTCTTGAATGACTTGTGCTCCATTGTGCTAGGGAACAATTATATTCCACCTTGTTCAATGCTTTAGACTCATTTTTAAATGGAAGTAAAGTTTTGAGTCCTCTTTAATGTGCTGAAAAGCTTAGAAAGAATCTGGGAGCTTTTAGAAGAAGATACCATTTTGGGAGCATTATCTACATGATTCAAGGCAGCAAAAGCACCAACCTTCATGACTGATTCCATGGGAGGGGGTGATTCAGTCCTCCTCTTTTTTTCCATATAATCATTCAGACACTTCTGTGAGAAGCACAGTCCAGTCCATGGAGTAATTCATGGCCATAAGTGTTACTTCATAGGTGTGGCCATCCTAAGGTTGATACTCAAGGGAAAGGAGGTTACATTATCCTGGTGCAGTGCTACCACCCCTGTGAAGACAGGTCTCATCAGATGAGAAATGGTTATCTGGCATCAAGGATCTGCCTGTGAGCCCTGCTGTGTTAGGACCAGGTAGCTCCTCCTATGCCTGGGTATTGAGCCTAGTTGGACTTGGGGAGACCAAGGCAGTAGAGTCCTTGATCCTAAGTGCAGACAGCAAGCATCTGGAAGTGGATCTAAATTATTGATAGCCAGAACCAGAACCAGTTCAGCTGTAAACCTAGTCAGTCCCCCAAAGTAGTGGGCTCCCTCAAACCAAGGTTGTGGGCCAGAAAAAAAGAAGCCTGTAGTAGCTCCTTGTTATAGTTAGCAAGGACTTTCTACTACTTTCCCATGGATGCACAGTTAAAAATACAGTAATGAAGATCAATAAAGGAACTATTGCGTAAACCTTGGGAGTCTGTGGTGTGTGTGTGTGTGTGTGTGTGTGTGTGTGTGTGTGTGTGTGTGTGTGTGTGTGTGTGTGTGTGTGTGTGTGTGTGTGTGTGTGTGTGTGTGTGTGTGTGTGTGTGTGTGTGTGTGTGTGTGTGTGTGTGTGTGTGTGTGTGTGTGCTTGCACTGTAAGGAAGCAATGCAAATAACTTGCAGCTTTATGCCCATATCTATAACTAATCTAATTTATCTATATATATTTCTTTGAACTATCTATTTTATATTAATTTATTACTTTTTATCTAAGACAATTTTCATCTAATCAACGAATATCTAAAAAATCTTCTAATAAATATTTAATCTAAAACACACTTACATGAATCACTTTACATCTAAAACTTCATATAATACAAACACTTCTCCAAAACCTCTTTTTGCTGGGGGACCCCCCCCCCCCCACAATGCAACCCCACTCTCTCTTCCTTTAATATACTAACTCAACAGCCACACAACCAGTGAGAAAAGAGAAAACTATTTACACAGTGAGCCACTGCTGGCACACAAACACAGACTTCTAGAACTAGAGATACAACAATAGTGGCCGTTAGCAATGCACAAATGCTGATTGGCACTAATTTACATTGTAATTCTTATAATCCAAAAACACACAAGCAGTGATTTTGTCTAGCCTTACACACTTTCCTATCAAATGTGATGCAGTCATTTGTGTTTTTTTAATCTTTTTAGGTCATTTATGACATTTTTCATTTTTGCAGATGAAATTTGTCATAGATCAAATGTGGCATACCTGTGTATCTATGTCTATATCTATATTTATATCTATAACTATCAATTTTTATATATATATATATATATATATATATATATATATATATATATATATATATATACATATACATACTTTTCTCTATATAGATATCCAGATATCTAAACACAGAATATATATCAATCTATGTATATTTATATATATGGGTCTATATTACGATGTTGAAATGCCATAACAGTGAACCCCTAAACATCGACAAATATTCAGCGAACTTCACTTCCGCAATTCGCTGAATACTTATAGGGCAAAGATGTAGTTGGCCAACTACACAATTTTGCCATTTTCTCCACTGTAGTGCAATCTTTGAGTTGGTATATTTAGTTATGGGGGTGTGGGCGGCGCAGCCCCCACATGGGTGGGTTTATTTTAGGAAACTTTAGTTCCGTTGGGTTGCGGGGCAAGTATTTGTTTGCCATTTAAGTATTCAATGCAGGAATGCATTTTGCTGAATACTTGTCGATGTTTAGGTGTTCGCTGTTGTAATATAGACTCATATATATATATATATATATATATATATATATATATATATATATATATATCTAGATCTATATATATATATATATATATATATATATATATATATATATATATATATCTGTATGTATGTATTTATTTATTTTATTTATTTAACATTTGTTTACCGGAAAAGTCCTACTGGACACAGGTCCTTTTTCAGCAGAGGCCCGGGGAGAAAAGCTCCATGAGTAACAGTAAATTTTCATGCACACATTACAGTAATCAATAAAGTATAAAGTAAGCAAAATGTAGTATACATAAGAACATACAAATCTGTTACATCTTGACAACACAACCTAAGCTTTGAACATAGCTAGTATTATTTGTAGGTATGACTTATGTCAAGATATAAGGTTAAGACTGGTCAGTAGGAACAAAGAATTAAACACCGGGGGCAGAAGTTGGATATGTTTTGAGTATACTGTGATGTATCAGAGCACTCATGAGGGGTATATATATATATATATATATATATATA